>NC_060276.1:69093708-69106880 GCF_021613505.1 Equus quagga | reverse complement strand
TCCTGGGGAATTCTACCAAACATTCAGAGAGGATTTAATACCTATTTTTTTCAAGTTATTCCAAAAAATTAGGGAGAATGGAACACTTCCTAACACATTCTATGAGGCCAACGTCACGCTGATACCAAAGCCTGACAAGGACAGCACAAAAAAGGAGAACTACAGGACAATATCACTGATGAACATAGATGCAAAAATTCTCAACAAAACTTTGGCAACCTGAATTCAGCAATTCATCAAAAGGATCATACATCGTGATCAAGTGGGATTCATACCAGGGACACAAGGATGGTTCAACATCTGCAAATCAATCAACGTGATATACCACATGAACAAATTGAGGAAACAAGACCACATGATCATCTCAATAGATGCAGAGAAAGCATTTGACAAGATCCAACAGCCATTTATGATAAAAACTCTGAACAAAATGGGGGATAGAAGGAAACCACCTCAACGTAATAAAGGCCATATATGACAGACCCACAGCCAACATCATACTCAATGGGCAAAAACTGAGTGCCATCCCCCTCAAAACAGGAACGAGACAAAGAGGCCCTCTATCACCACTCTTATATAACATAGTACTGGAGGTTTTGGCCAGAGAAATTTGGCAGGAAAAAGGAATAAAAGGAATCCAAATAGGGAGGGAAGAAGTGAAACTCTCACTGTTTGCAGGTGACACACTCTTATATATAGAAAACCCCAAAGAATCCATTCAGAAACTTTTAGAAATAATCAGCAACTGCAGCAAAGTGGCAGGGTATAAAATCAACTTACATAAATTAGTAGCATTGCTATACTCTAATAACAAACTAACAGAAAAAGAACTCAAGAACACAATACCATTCACAATCGCAACAAAAAGAATAAAATATCTCAGGGTGAGTTTAACTAAGGAAGTGAAAGACCTATACAACGAAAATTACAAGGCTTTTCTGAAAGAAATGGATGACGACATAAAGAGGTGGAAAGACATTCCATGCACGTGGATTGGAAGAATAAACATAATTAAAATGCCCATTCTACCTAAAGCAATCTACAAATTCAACGCCATCCCAATCAGAATCCCAATAACATTCTTTACAGAATTAGAACAAAGAATCCTAAAATTCATATGGGGCAACAAAAGACCCCAAATTGCTAAAGCAATCCTGAGAAAAAAGAACAAAGCTGGAGGCATCACAATCCCTGGGTTCAAAACATCCTACAAAGGTACAGTAATCAAAACAGCATGCTACTGGTACAAAAACAAGTGCACAGATCAATGGAACAGAATTGAAAGCCCAGAAATAAAACCACACATCTATGGACAGCTAATCTTCGACAAAGGAGCTGAGGGCATACAATGGAGAAAAGAAAGTCTTTTCAACAAATGGTGCTGGGAAAACTGGAAAGCCACATGTAAAAGAATGAAAATTGACCATTCTTTCTCACCATTCATCAAAATAAACTCAAAATGGATCAAAAACCTAAAGGTGAGACCTGAAACCATAAGGCTTCTATAGGAAAATGTAGGCTGTACACTCTTTGACATCAGTATTAAAAGGATCATGGAAGCAACCTAAGTGCCCATCAACAGATGATTGGATAAAGAAGATGTGGTATATATATATATACATATACATACATACATACAATGGAATACTACTCAGCCGTAAAAAAGAACAAAATCTCCCCATTTGCAACAACATGGATGGACCTTGAGGGAATTATGTTAAGTGAAATAAGCCGGATAGAGAAGGACAATCACTGTATGACTACACTCAATATGAGGAATTTAAAAATGTAGACAAAGAGAACAGATTAGTGGCTACCAGGGGAAAGGGGGGGTGGGGGGTGGGCGCAAAGGGTGAAGGGGTGCACCTACAACACGACTGACAAACAATAATGTACAACTGAAATTTCACAAGATTGTAACCTATCATTAACTCAATGAAAATTTTTTTTAAAAAACTACCATCAGTGCCAAGAACTGTAATAAAGGAGGTTATTTGCTCTTATGTGGTACTCATTGCTGGTGAAGAGAGGAAACTTTTCTTAAATCATACCCTAGCAGATCTATAAAGTATTTTAACTTATACTGATGGATCAAGCAACTTAGGTTTGCCCTTCCTTAGAAGAGAGAAAAGCTCCAAGGCTGGATCTGAAGTACTGCTCAACAGCATTGGACTATTACCATTATTCAAGAAATTAAATGCTAGACTGAACATCACCTAATACACTACTAAGTGATGATGACAACACAATCAATCCAAAGACAGTAAACTATACTGAATGGACCCACTAAAAAATTTATGCTACCTTCAACTGGACCCTCACTTCAGCTAAGCAATCAAAAATGTTACAGCTCCTAGTACCATGTCAAGCATATAGGGGATGCTCAATAAAAACTAGTTTCCTTCTTTATTGATTTCCTTAGGACATTTCCCACATAGATGTTCAAGCCCTTTTTCATATGCTTCAAGTGTTCCATAACATGCCACATCCTCCTACTATACCCCTCCCCAAAATTACTTTGCCTTCCATCTTAATTTTAAAAAACTCATGTGCTCCCTTATCCAATATCTAATTCTCTTCTGCAATTTAAAATATCTGTCTTACCCTATCTATCCATTTCCTTACCAGGAAAAATTAACAATCTTCTTAATTTTCACAGCATAGTTAGTTGCTCATCCTTTGTTTTTCTGTGGAACTTCATTCACATTTCTTTTAAAGCAATTACCCTGTTGTAATGCATCTGTTTACACATCTGTACCTCCCACAAAACTTACCTTAAGCTCCATAAGAGAGGTACCACATATTAATGTTATTGATCATTTTATCTCTAGTGCACAGAGCATTGACTTATACAGCAGGCACTAAATAAATATTTACCCCTCTATATACGCAGTTGATCAGATTAATTTCCAACTCCTTCTGGTATATCAATTAATCCCCCTCCTTTTTATCCAACTCCTCCAATCTTCTTCTCCCTGGCTTTTTATATTCTACCTATAACATGTTCATATATACTCTGTTTTGAAAATAACCTTCCTTTGACCATGCTTCTCTCAGTAGCTACAACTCAATTTTTCTTCTTCCCATTGTCAGACATCCTGACAGAATATGCTATATTAATGGTTCTCAAATTTTAGCATAAAACAGAATCATCTGGAAGTCTTGCTAAACCACGGATTGTCAGGCTCTGCCTCCAGAATTTCTGATTCACTGGCTGTGGGGTGGCATTGCATTTCTAACAGGTTCCCAGGTGATATTGATACTGCTGGTCCGGGGACGACTCTTTGAGAATCACAGCTCTAGACCAATCTTATACCAATAGTGCTGATTCTTTTTGGTCTCAGGAGCCCAATATCTCTTAAAAATTATTGAGGACTCAAAGAGATTTTGTCTATCCAGGTTACAGCTACCAATATTTACCATATTAGAAATGAAAACTGAAATTTTTAAAAATATTTATTCACTAAAAAATGAATGTAAATATTATATGTTAATATAAATAACATATTTTTATGAAAACTAACTATATTTTCCAAAAAATTAGCAGAAGAGTACCATTGTACCACATTTTTACAAATCTATTAATGTCTGGTTTAATAGAACACCTGGATTCTCATATCTGCTTCTGCATTATACCTATTGTAATGTTCTTTTGGTTGAAGTATATGAAGAAAATCCAGTCTCACACATATATGTAGTTGGAAAATAATCTTTCCAGACAATTGTGGATATTCTTCTTTGATACAACACCAAAATTGCAATGTGAATTCTGGAACCACACCATGGAACTTTTCATACCCTGTTCACATTAAAATCCATGGATCTATCTTATACTTTAGATCGTTTACCCATGCATGATTTTGTTACAAAATTTTGTTACAAAATCAACACAAACTGGTAATTTGGAAGACATTGGCTCACTGAGTTATGTAGATATACGAAGGTTGACACATTCCATTATAACGTGTCAAAAAAAATCACTCATCCTCAGCACTCTTATTCAACACAGTATTGAAAGTTCCAGCCAGCACCATAAGGCTAGAAAAGGAAATAAAATGTATACAGATTGGAAAGGAATTAAACTGACCCTGTCTGAGGATGACACAATAGTCTATATAGACAACTCCAAGAAATTTACCAAAAAAAATCTAGAATAAGTGAGTTCAGCAAGGATAAGGGTATCAGATCAACATACGAAAGTCAATTTTAGAAGAATCACTTCTAAAATGCTGGATTAAAGACCTCTGAAACTCCATTCGTCCAGAAAAGCAATGAGAACACTTGCAAAAATTGTCAAAATGAACTTTTCAGAACTCTGGAAATTAAACAAGGGCTTGCAACAATCTGAGAAGTATTTACTCAAGAAAATCAGCTGATTTTTGTTGAATAAAAGAATCTCAGTAAGACAGCAAGCTTTGTGGCATTTTAAATTGCCCATTTTTATGCCCCTCTCTCTAGCCCTGCAATAGCCCTGACAACCAGCAGACTGGGAACCATATTAGCTGGGAAAAACAGCAGCTTAGCAGCCACTGGAAGAGACAGAAGGAGTGTGGAGGGGCCAAAGAAAGCCCCATTCCCAGAGAATTGTCAAAAGTTGACCAGTCTGGCAGCTCCATGGAAAAGCTTCATTCAGAGGGCTTTATTTATTTATTTTTTTGAGATATAATTCACATACCATAAAATTCACTACTTTAAGGTGCACAATTCAGTGGGTTTTAGTATATTCACAAGGTTGTGCAACCATCACCACTATCTAATTCCAGAACATTTTCATCATCCCAAAATAAAACCCATTAGCAGCCACTCCCATCACCCTTTTCTCCCAGCCCCTGGCAACCAATACTCTACTTTCTATCTATATGGATTTGCCTATTCTAGAAATTTAATATAAATAGAATCATACCTATGTGGCCTTTTGTATCTGGCTTCTTTCACCCAGCAAAATGTTCTCAAAGTTCATCCATGTTGTAGCATGTGTGAATATTTCATTTCTTTTATGGTTTGATAATATTCCATTGTATGGGTATGCTACATTTTGTTTATCCATTCATCAACTGATTGAAATTTGGGTTATTTCCATTTTGGAGCTATTATGAATAATGTTGCTATGAACATTTGTGTTACAAGCATTTGTATGAACATATGTTTTTAATTCTTTTGTGTATATACCTAGGAGTGGAAGTGCTGAGTCATATGGAAACTTTATGTTTAACTTTTTGAGGAAGTTCCAAACTATTTTCCACAGCAGGTGCACCATTTCACATTTCCACCAGCAGTGTATGAGGGTTCCAATTTTTCCATATCCTCACCAGCACTTATTTTCCATTTTTGTGATTATACATATCTGAGTGGGTGTGAAGTAGCATCTCATTGTGGTTTTTATTTTCATTTCCCTAATGACTAATAATGTTAAGCATATTTTCATGTGCTTATTGGCCATTTGTTTACCTTCATTGGAGAAATGTCTATTCAGGTCTTTTGCCCATTTTAAATTTGGGTTGTCTTTTTATTGTTGGATCTAAGAGCTCTTTATATATTCTAGATGCCAGACAATTATCAGATATATGACATGCAAATATTTTCTCCTATTCTGTGGGCTTTTTCACTTTCTTCATAGTGTCTTTTGCTGAACAAAAGTTTTACATTTTGATTAAGTCCAACTCAGCAATTTTTTCTTTGCTTCTGCCTGAAGTATCATATCTAAGAAATCATTGCCTAACACAAGGTCACAAAGATTTATACCTATGTCTTCTTCTAAGGGTTTTATACTTTCAGCTCTTACTTTTAGGTATTTGACCATAAATGTGGGGAGTTATTTCTGAACTCTCAATTCTATTCAATTGATCTATATATCTGCCCTTATGTCAGTACTACAATGTCTTGATACTGTAGTTTTGTAGTAAGTTTTGAAATTAAGACATGTGAGTCTTCCAACTTTGTTTTTTTCAAGATATTTTGGGTCTCATGAATACCTATATGAATTTTAGGAACAGTTTATCAATTTCTGCAGAAATCAAGGCAGTTGGAATTTTGATAGGGATTGAATTGAATCTGTAGATCAAACTAGGGGAATACTGCCATCTTAACAATAGTATATCTTCCAATCCATGAATATAGGCTACCTTGCCATTTATTTTGATCTTCTTAATTTCTTTCAACAATATTTTATAGTTTTCAGTGTACTAGTCTTGCACTTCTTTAATTTATTCCTAAGTATAATTCCTAAATAAAATTATCCCTATTCTGAAGTGACATGATCTTGTATATAGAATATCCTCAGAAATCCACAAAAAACTATTAGAACTAATAAACAAGTTTAGCCAGGTTACAGAGCACAATATAACAAAAACCTATTTTACTTCTATCCACTAACAGTGAGTAAACAAAAAAAAAACGCTAAGAAATCAATTCCATTTAAATTAACATCAAAAAATAAAATAATTAGGAATAAATTTAACAAAACAACTTTCACACTAAAAACTACAAAACATTGTTGAAAGAAATTAAAGAAGACCTAAATAATTGGAAAGACATCCTATGTTCACAGATCAGAAGATTTAATATTCTTAAGATGGCAATACTCCCTAAATTGAACTACAGATTCAATGCAATTCCCACCAAAATTCTAGATGGCTTTTTTGCAGAAATTGACATGCTGATCTTAAAATTCGCATTGAAATTTAAAGGATCCAGAATAGGCAAAACATTTTGAAAAAGGAGAACAAAGTTGCAGGGTTCACACTTCCCTAATTCAAAACTTACTACAAAGATACAGTAATCAAGACTGTGCTACTAACATAAGGATAGACATATAAATCAATGGAATAAAATTGAGAGTCCAGAAATAAATCCTTACATTTAGGGTCAAGCGATTTTTGCCAAGGGTACAAAGATAACTCAATGAGGAAAGAATAATCTTTTTTAAAAATGGTGCTGGGACTGGATATCCAATGCAAAAGAATGAAGTTAGATACCTACCTCACACCACATGAAAAACTGACTCAAAATGAATCACAGACTTAAATGTAAAAGCTAAAAGCTATAAAATTCTTAGACTGAGACTGAAATATAGGAGTAAATAGTCATGACATTGGGTTAGGTGATAGTTTCTTAGCTATGACAACTAAAGCACAAGCAACAAAAGAAAATAATAGATGTCAATTCTCCCCAAATTGATATACAGGCTTAACACAATTCCTATCAAAATCCAGCAAAAAATGTTTTGCAAATGTAGACAAGATTATTCTCAAATTTACATGTCAAGGCAAAGGAATTAGAATAGTTAAAACAATTCTGAAAAACAATAATAAAATGAAAAGAATCACTCTACCCAATTTCAAGACTTACTTTATAACTACAGTAATCAAAACAGTGTGGTATTGGAAGAAAGATAGACCCATAGATTAAAAGGAAAGAATAAAGATCCCAGAAATAGATCCACTCACACAAGTATGGCCAACTGATATCTGACAAATGTGCAAAAGCAATTCAATGGCGGAAGGATGGTCTTTTCAACTAATGGTGCTAGAGCAAATGCATATCCATAAACAAAAAAAAGGAACTTCAACCAAAACCTCACACCTTATACAAAAATTAACTCAAAATCGATCACAGATTTAAATGTAAAAGGTAGAGCTATAACACTTTTAGAAGAAAATATAGGATAAAATCTTTCAGATCTAAGGCTTGGGGAAGAGTTTTGAGAGATGACACCAAAGGCAGAATCCATAAAAGAAAAAACTCAATTGGACTTGATCAAAATTAAATACTTTTGCTCTGCAACTCTATCAAAAGGATGAAAGACAAGCTACAGATTAGAAGAAAATATCTACAAATACATATTTGACAAAAGACTCAAATCTAGAATATATAATTCTCAAAATTCAACAGTAAAAAAATCAAACAATCCAATTAGAAATGGACAAGAAAAATGAACAGACATTTCACCTGAGAGAACATACAGATGCAATAAGTGCATGAAAAAAATGTTCAACATCATTAGCCATTAGGAAAGTGCAAATTAAAATGACAGTGAGATATCACTACACAGCTAATAGAACAGCCAAAATAAATGAGTCACAATACCAAATGCTGGCAAGGATGCAGAGAATGTGATCTCTCATGCATTGCTGGTGGAAATTAAAATGTCACAGCCACTCTAGAAAACAGTTTGGTAATTTCTTAAAAAATAAACCACTACACATACACTAACCATTTGACCTAGCAATTGTACTCCTGGGCATTTACCCCAAAGAAATGAAAATTTATGTCCACACAAAAACTGTACATAAATGTTCATGCTGATTTTATTTGCAATAGCCAAAAATTGGAAACAATCCAAATTTCTCAATAGTGAATGGCTAAACAAACTGTGGTATATCCATATCATAGAATACTATTTACAAATAAAGAATGAACTATTGATACACAAAACTTGGATGGATGTCAAAGGAATTATGCTATGTTTAAAAGCCAGTTTCGAAAGGTTACATACTATATAATTGCATTTATATAACATTTCCAAATGACAAAATTACAGAGGTGGAAAATAGGCTATTGGTTGCCTGGGACTGGGAATGGGAGAGTGGGTATAACTACAAAGGGGAAGTACGAGGGATCTTGGTGGCAATGGAACTGCTCTGTATCTTGATTGTGGTGGTGGTTACACAAATTTACCCATTGATAAAACTATGTAGAACTATAGACACATACACAAGTTCATGTAAAACTGGTGAAATAAGAATAAATTCTATGGGTTGTACCAATGTCAATTTCCTGGTTTTAAAATGTTTAAACATATTTATGCAAGATGTTACCACTGAGGAAAACTGGGTGAAAGGTACACCAGATCTCCCTACTAGTTTTGCAACTTCCTGTGAACCTATAATTATTTCAAAATAAAAAGTTTTTAAAAATCACATAAGTTAATATCACCATCAATTTCATCAGAGAAGTCTAAGTATCTGGAAGCTATCAAGCTCACGGTAGAAGTACAAGTTTTCCGAAATTCTAATTTTTACTTAAAAGCTTAAATTTCATCACTAGCAACAAATACTGTCAGGTGCTCTCCTTGAAGTCACACTCTCACTTCACTCATTTTTAATGACAATGTCTGCTAACTACCCAAGAGTGAATGAACAAAGTTTATCTGTCAGTCACTCTTTCCAGTAAAAATGGTGCTGTGTGAAAACAGAAGTAGCTACTTCAGCTTACAGGTCAATCACATAAGGACCTTTCTTCAAGACAACCACCATACTTCAATATGCAGCAGAAGTGCTCTGTGGGTACTTCCCCTTTCATTCATAGAATATTAAAATGATATGTAGCATCCAAGGGTCAAGATTTAATCAAATTAAATCATTTTTACTGTTCCACCAAGGGTATTTTTAAGTAAAACTGGCATTCTTTTTACTGCAAGCACTGAAGAATACAATGACTACTAGTAAAGAGTGTGCCCCTGTCTCAATTCATGTTAAAGTGCCACCATTGCTTTTGCACCACCAGTACAATGCCAATATAGCAAAAACGGCAAATACCTTACAATTATTATGAAAACAATTTTGAACTCACAGACACCCCCACCTTACTAACTTCTTCCATTGCCTCACCATCCATTCAGCCCTTAAACTCCTACAGTCTGTCTTCCACTTTTACCTTGCTATTAAACTGCTTTCTATGGTCACTACTGTCTTCCTAAATGCTAAGTCCAATATCCTCTTCTCCAACCTCATTTTCCTTTATTTCTCTCATGCACTGGCCACTGCTGATCATCCCTTTTTCCTTGAAAAGGTCTTCTCTTTTCATACATGACTCACTGTTCTAATCCTCCTTCATCTCTGGTATGTCATATCTTTGTTTGCTCTACTTTTTACTACATCCCTCCAACATGTAAATGTTTGTTAAATGAATCAGCCTTCTTATTATCTTCCCTTTCTTGCCTTCAAGGACCGAGTGATTCAGTCTTTCTCACTGAGCATAAATGCCTGCTTCCTTTATATCTCCTATATCTGCCCCCTTCCTCCCCATTATTGCCCCTACTGCTATAGTCCAGGCTCTCATCATTTCATGCGTAAACTATCCTCCATTCTCTTCACTTTTTCAATCCACCTTAAGCATTATTGCCAGGTTACTCTTCACTTGGTGCCAGCTTACCTCTTCCCAAAAACCTTCAACCATCACTGCCTTTAGGAAAATATCAAAAGTATTTTTTCAGAGAGGTATATTTAGGCCTTCTCAACTTGGTGAAACTTATTTCTCCAAACTTAGTCCTTACTATGCCCTTGCACAAATACTTCCCTTCAAATAAACTGGTCACTCGACATTCCTTAAACAAAACAAGCACATTTCTGCCTATATGACTTTGTCCATGCTCAAGCCTTTGCTCTGCCTAGAATACCCTGTGCCCTCTTCGCCACTTTTCTAAATCTATTCCTTCCTTCAAAGTACAAATCATGTCCTAAATCCTTTGTGTATCTTCCTCTACAACCCAGCCCACAATAATACCCCCCTTTTTATACTCTTACAGTACTTGTCTATACCAGTGTTTCTCGATCTTTCATATCTTATATACTACTACTACACTTTTTGTGGGGACAAAGAGGTTAAAGAGGGATAATAGGAGAGTGGATTCATTTGTACAACACACATTTACATATTGTCTATTATGTGCCAGGTACCACGCTAGACGCTGACAACACAAAGATTAATTTTTTACATTACTGTTTTTTTAACTAGTAGGAGAGACAGTGGACCAGGGCCCTTGGTATAGTAGAGAAAGTGGGCTTTCCACTTGGCTTGCATCACCAGGATACCCTCCATCATAGTCTTTATGGATAAGCTCGCGGCATCTACTTCTCTGTGACCCTGCCAGTTTCCACAAGTGGTCTTATCCTAGTAAAGAGGGAAGGGAGCAGAAGCACAACACATGACCCTTGCATCTGCAGATGATATGACAACAGAAAGAGGCACTGCCAACAGACAAGTGAAATGGGAAATTAGGAGAAACACCAAGATCTATAGTTACTTCTACAATGCTAAAAGACTACAGATGGATAATCTGTAGCACAAGGGTAAACAGAAGATTATCCATCACTTTGCAGGGGGATATAGAGATTGAGGAAAAGTAAATCGTTAGCAATTGTTATGAAGACCATGTGACCACCTTAGATGTAGTTTGTACCCCACCTCATCTATGACACTCATTTGGCACTTACATTTTCCTTTTTCCACTTTTTAAAAATGCACTTATAGCCTAACTTCCAAACTAGCTTATAATTTTCTCGAGGTGAATGACCATACCTTATAACTCCACCCATATATAGCACTGAACACTGCATATAGATAAATTGTCTGCACTACTCTTATGGTACTTAATTCTTTCTATCTTGAATATGCATTCTTTATCTCACCAACTAAACTGTAATCTCCTTGAGGATAGGATATGTGATTATTTGCATTTCCCTCCCCCATAAAGCCTAGCTTAGTACTCTGTTGATAGAAGATGCTAATTTTCTGTTGAATAATTTAATAAATAATAAATTAATAAAGAAGTTATACAACCAGTTCAATGGTAAATGCCTAAAGAAAGATAAGGCCTATAAGATCTCTAAGAATATCTCTGGAGCTCTATTGGAACAGAGAAAACTCATTAATAAACACTACTGTTAACAGTGGTTCTTAAAGATGTTTTCTGCCAAGCAAATATCAACAAAACCTATAGGCCCTGATGGTAAGAATATCTTTCAGATGAAAAATTTACTTACAGCAAAAAGAATTAGTCTTTTTTTTTTAGGAAGATTAGCCCTGAGCTAACAGCTGCTTCCAATCCTCCTCTTTTTGCTGAGGAAGACTAGCCCTGAGCGAACATCCATGCCCATCTTCCTCCACTTTATATGTGGGACACCTATCACTTGCCAAGCGGTGCTATGTCTGCACCCCGGATCCAAACCGGCGAATCCCGGGCTGCTGAAGCGGAACATGCGAACTTAACCCCTGCACCACTGGGCCGACCCCAAAAAGAATTAGTCTTCATTTCAACTTTTGGAGATGTCAACACAAATCAAAGTCAAGAAATATATAATTCTCATTTTTTAACATAACTACTAAAACTTTCAGCAAGCTAAAGGAGATACCATTTAGCTATCAACATCCACAACACTGAAGAAATGCTACAAGATTTTCTGGAATCACAGAATCTTTGTGTTAAAGAAGAGACTTAAGTCATCTAGTCTAATTT
This sequence comes from Equus quagga, assembly GCF_021613505.1. Lineage (NCBI taxonomy): Eukaryota > Metazoa > Chordata > Mammalia > Perissodactyla > Equidae > Equus > Equus quagga. Next base: position 69,094,645 of record NC_060276.1, on the reverse strand, counting down.
CCTACCTAATGAAGGAATCCCTTCTACAATAGATAATTCTTAGGATGTTCACACCTTGGCTTGCAGTCTTTCAGTGACAACAGACTTCCATCTTGCAACAAAGCTATTTCATTATTGGATTACTATCACTGATAAAAAGTTTCTTTACACTGAGCCCAAACTTGTCTACCTATATTTTCTACCCATTGGTCTTTGTTTTATCCTGTGGAGCTTATCTTCTTTGATCTGATAGTTCTCAAAATATTTAAAGAGAGCTATCATTCCTACTGTCTTCTTTTTTTCCAGGCACACATCCCTATATCCTCCAAATAGTTTTCACATATTTTCCACACTATTCCAGTGATTTTAAAGTGTGATGGCTAGACTGATCACAATACTCAAGATGTGAACTAACTACTGTAGAATATCTGCCAAGATCTTGGAACTGTATATCTATTAATATAGCCTAAGATTGTGCTAACTTTTTTTTGCACCTACATCACATCACTAACTTAAGCTTGAGCTTGAATTAAAACACATAGGTCAGGGCTGGCCCCATGGATGAATGGTTAAAGTTCACACGCTCTGCTTCGGCAGCCCAGGGTTTCGCCAGTTCGGATCTTGATGACAGACACGGCACTGCTTGTCAGGCCATGCTGTGGCGGCGTCCCACATAGCACAACCAGAAGGACTTACAACTAGCATTTACAACTGTGTACTGAGGGGCTTTGGGAAGAAGAAGAAGGAAAAAAAAAAAGAAGAAGAAGACTGGCAACAGATATTAGTTCAGGTGCCAATCTTTAAAAAAAAAAAAAAGAGGAGATAAGTATTGATGAGGATGTAGAGAAAAGGGAACCCTAGTGCACTGTTGGTGAAAATTTAAATTGGTGCAGCCACTATGGAAAATAGTATGAAGGTTCCTCAAAAAATTAAAAGTAGAACTACCATATGATCCAGC
>NC_060276.1:68942855-69093608 GCF_021613505.1 Equus quagga | reverse complement strand
CTGGCAACAGATATTAGTTCAGGTGCCAATCTTTAAAAAAAAAAAAATAGGTCTTTTTCACATGAACTGCTATCAAGCCAAATGTACCTCTGTCACAGTGTAATACATAGACAGCTGTTCTCTTAAATTTCAGATTCTTATAGCCTTAGAGAGGTTAAGTAACAGCCCAAGGTCATAGAGCAAGTTGGTAGAAGAGTTAAGATGTAAGACCAAGACATGCTGGACTTCATATCAGTTTTTTAGTAGTTGCATTAAAGTAACCCACAAAAGGATATTAACATTAAAAGGCAAGACAAGAGGCTGGCCCGGTGGCGCAGTGGTTAAGCTCGCACGTTCCTCTTCGGTGGCCCAGGGTTTGCCAGTTCGGATCCCGGGTGCGGACATGGCACCACTTGGCAAGCCATGCTGTGGTAGGCATCCCACATATAAAGCAGAGGAAGATGGGCACAGATGTTAGCTCAGAGCCAGTCTTCCCCAGCCAAAAGAGGAGGATTGGCAGCAGATGTTAGCTTAGGGCTAATCTTCCTCAAAAAAAAAAAAAAAGAAGGCAAGACAAAATTACCAAAGGAGGGATCACTGTTTTACATAATCAACCTAATTTGTAGGGTAGAGAGCATTAGACTGGAAGTCAGAAAATGTTGGTTCTTGTGTCAGATCTTCAACTAACTCACATCCTCTTTCTGAAACTCAGTTTCATCATTTAAAAATAAGAAAGAATTAAATAAAACCTAAATAAATGGGAATACATCCCCTATTCATGGATCAGAACACTTAATATTATGAAGATAGCAATACTCCTCAAATTGATCTACAGACTCAACACTATCCCTATCAAAATCCCAGCTGGCTTCTTTGCATAAATTGGCAAGCTTATCCTAAAATTCACACAGAAATGCAAGAGACCCAGAATAGCCAAAATAATCTTGAAAAATAACAAAGTTGGAGGACTTATACTTTCTAATTTCAAATCATTACAGTAGATACATAGCTACTGTAATCAAGACAGTGTGGTGTTGGCATAAGGACAAACATATAGATCAATGGAATAGAATCAAGAGTGCAGAATAAACTCTCACATTTATGATCAACTGATTTTTGACAAGGGTGCCAAGACCATTCAATGGGGAAAGAATAGTCTTTTCAACAAATGGTGCTGTGACAACTAGATAGGCACATGCAAAAGAATGAAGTTGGACCCATACCTCACATCATACCCAATAATTAACTTGAAATGGATCACAAACCTAAATCTAAGAGGTAAAACTATAAAAATCTTATATATGGAGAAATAGAGCCCTCATACACTACTGGTGGGAGTGAAAAATGGTGCAGCCACTGTGGAAAAGAGGCAGTTTCACAAAAGGCTAAACATAGAAGTACCCTGTTATTCAGCAATTCTACTCCTAGGTATATATCCAAGAGAAATAAAAACATGTACACAAAAAAATCTGCATATGAATGTTCACAGTAGAATTATTCATAATAGCCCAAAATTGGAAACAAGTCAAATGTTCACCAATGGATGAATGGATAAACAAAATGTGGTATATCCATACAGTGGAAAATTATTTGTGAAAAGATGAAGTATTAATACATGCTACACCACAGATGAATCTTGAAAACATGCTAAGAAGCTAATCACAAAAGACCACTTATCGTATGATTTCATTTATATGAAATATCCAGAATAGGCAAATCTATAGAGACAGAGGTAGATTAATGGTGGCTAGGGCTGAGGTCAGGAGGAATGGAGAGTGACTGCTAATGGGTTAGAGATTTCCTTTCGGGGTGATGAAAATGTTTTAAACTTAGATTGTAATGAAGGTACACAATTCTGTGAATACACTGAAACCACATTGTACCTTTTAAATGTGAATTTTATAGCATATGAATCATAACTCAATAAAGATGTCAAAAAATAAAAATAAGAGGATTATACTAGATGATTTTTAAAGCCTCTTTCATTGCTAAAATTACATAATTACACAGAACAAACTCATCACAGCTTACATTTTGTCAACTGAAAATGCACACCTAACTGCACAGTAACAAAAGGAGGAAACTCACAAGCCAAACAGAGGTAAAGTACAACTTTGAACAGTGATAGCAGCAGACTTTTAGAAAACATCAGCAAACAACTCAGAACAATCACAAATGAAAACTCAGGCTCTTTTTAGGCAAATATTTTAGGCAGACTATGAATGTAACAGTCACAAACAGAAACAGGTATTTCAAGTAGGGGCTATTGCCGTAAATAAATGACAGATATTACATGCAGTGGTTAAAAATGATGTTTAGTTATATATCAGTCTTTCCAACCTCATCCACCCCCACACAGATACCAATCACCATTAGTAACATTACCTTCAGATATAAGAGACAGATTAAAAAAAAAAAGGTCAAATATAATATCCTATGAAAGGCCAATGACACTTGACTTTCTTCTAATAGGTTACATGTCATCACTTTTGCATTTGCATATACAACGTGCCCCACTGTGAGGCTCTGGTCACTATGATACCTACTGACTCTGCTTGGTAGGAAAGCACTTTGAAAAGGTCCCTCTCTACAGCAATCTTCTGCATAGCCATGTGGGCCTCAGTGGAGCTCCTCTGCATTAATCTGACATATAATTGCTCCAGACCCTGGAAATAAAACCACAATACAATGTAATGATGAAAATAACCACAACTTTTACTAATAATTGCCACAGCTAAATATCAATGGTAACTTACAGCAATGGCAACTTGAAAAAATTCATCAGCGGTCACAGCATTGCCAACATCCAGCCACCCTTTTCCTGTTTTCATATTCATCTGGAAGAGAGAAGTCAGAAAATAATTTTTAAAAATTCACACCTCCTCCAAACTGATCAAGGAGAGTATTGGAGAAAATATTTAAGCCTGTGTCCATATTCAGCAGTATAATCCACAGAAAACAAAAAAGTTACAGCATTTATTAGATTTTTGTGTTCTGCTCTGAACTCCATAATTCAAGAGAAATGGTCTTAAGAAAATCAATAATAAAAAATTAATAGACTTGAGGGGGCCAGCCCATGGCCAAGTGCTTAAGTTTGTGCACTCCACTTCAGCGGCCCAGGGTCACCGGTTCGGATCCTGGGCACAGACATGGCACTGCTCATCAGCCCATGCTGAGGCAGCGTCCCACATGCCACAACTAGAAGGACCCACAACTAAAATATACAATATACTATGTACTGGGGGGATTGGGGGAGAAAAAGCAGAAAAAAAATTAATAGACTTGAAAACACATCTTCGAAGGAAATATTAAAAGAAAACATTGGAATAATTTAGATAGGAAGAGAAAGGTCTGAAAAATTAATGCTTCACATACTTGAAGAAAGTTATATGATAAGCATTAGACTATAAGTCAACACACCTGGGTTCTAGTTTTTAATTACATCTCTAATAAAATTTTTATTAACCCAATAAATGTTTATTAATTATCCTTTACATGCCAGGCACCCTGAAGAAGCTCACAGAATTGTAATTAACAGACATCTAAATAAATAGCTGATATGTAATATGCACAAAAGCTATGGAAGCAAACAAGGCCTGAATTGAGATGAAGGATTGAGCACACACCACAGTCATCCCTTCTACGATAAATTCCTAGAAATGATGTGCATACTATAAATTTTATATACTATAAATCCCTAGAAATGATATATGTGATATCACATATAGTGAAATATATCATATGATCATATGATATATATGATATATATATCATTTCTAGAGATTTATACATATTCTCTAGAAATAAGAGAAAATATACGCATATTTTTCTTATACAGTAAGCATCCTGGAAAACAAGGGACATTTTCAGTTGACCTGAAATTATGAGGAAGCTCTGAGAAACAGACAGCAAACGGGATGAGGCAAAAACCCACATCCCAAAATGCACAAAAATGCAAAATGTGGAAACATTATGGACGTGAACAATAGGAGTATCAGGCAGTTGGCTTCTCCCTAAGAGGGAACCCCCAGGAGTTCCCCCTGGACTCCTGTCCCAGGAAGGAACAATGAGTACAATCACTTAGGCTGGAGAAAAATAGGGTTCCAATTGGCTGACAACACAGGTCAATGCAAAACATCCAGTCCTTTCTCTCCATCAGTCACTGGATTCAGGTTATTTACTATAACCTAGTATATAGTTTGACACAGCATTCACAGAAGACTATCAAGAAATCTCAAATAAAATATGAGCAAGAATCACCAAATAATTGAGGGAAACCAATACCATGAAAGGACAGGACATCACACTCAACAAACAGAAGAATACCTGAGGAAATAGAATTAAGAGAGCTAGCAGATGGAAACAAAGAGAAATACCATTGTTATCCACAGAATTAAATAGTAGTCACAAGAAATAAAATGCTCCTTCTACTTTTCATTCTTTGAAATCAATGAAGCCAAAAATGCAAATGTTATTAGAGGTGACAGGAGTTGTAAGGTTAAAGGTAAGGAAAGGTAGAGAGAACAGTAAAGGTACCAATATCCTCAGAGTGAAAAGTAAAGATATATGCTCCAAAACTGATGGAGAAAGAAATAAAAATTTAAATATGTTATTTAAAGTTTTAAAACATAACTAACAGATAAATTAAAAATAGTATAATATAACTAACAAAAACTGAAAGGGGATGTAGGGGGAGGTAATATAAGATAATATGTCTTCATCTATCATAGCAGAAAAAAATAGATCACATATAAAGCTGATAAATCAAGATGGAATAATCATTATTATGGGCTGAATTGTGTCTCCCCAAAATTCATATGTTGAAGCCCTAACTCCCATTACCTCAGAATGGACTGCACTTTAACGAGGTGATGAAGTTAAAATGAGACAAATAGGGTGGGTCCTAATCCAATCTGACTGGTGTTCTTATAAGAGGAAATTTGGGTACACAAAGGGACACCAGGGATGTGCACACACAGAGGAAAGGCCATATGAGGACACAGCAAGAAGGCAGACATCTGCAACTGAAAAAGAAAGGCCTCAGAAGAAACCAAATATGCCAACACTTTGATCTTGGACTTGTAGCTTCCAGAATTGTGAGAAAATAAACGTCTGTTGTTTAGCCCATTCAGTCTGTAGTATTTTGTCGTGGGAGTCCTAGCAAACCAACACAGTGACATAAGCATATGATTAAGACACGTGGAGGTAACTATGAGAAGTGAAAATAGAAATGGTTACAAGTAATAGCCTTAAAACAGGAAAAGATGTATGCACAAGGCAATTCACTGCAGAATCCGAATGTCCATCGAAGAGGGCTGGCTGAATATAATAAGGTACATGCACCAATTGAATATTATGTAGCTATGAAAAAAAGAATAATATCTCTATATACTGCTATGAAGTGATCTCTAGGCTGTAAAGTTAAATGGGGTAAAAAAAAAAAAAAGGTGGAGAAAAGTATATATATGGAATGCTACCATTTATCTAAGAACCTTGAAGGAGGGAGGGGGAGATATGAATATATACCTGTTTCCTTATATTTAAAAACCAAAACAATAAACAATAAAATAAACAAAATAGTTATCTAGAGGGGAAGGAAGGAAACAGGGTGGAGAAGACAGAGATAGAAGCTAGACTTATCTGAATATACTCCGTTTAGTGGGTTTGACTTCGGAACCATGTAAATATTTTACATAATAATAAAACAAAATTCAACCAAAATGTGGGGAAAAAAGCAATCACTAAAAATCAAAAACAAATAGAAACAAATGAACCTAACTATGTATCAAGTCAATAGTTTAATCACAGAGAAAGGAATTATTTCAAGTAATTTTAAACAATATTTTAATAATATTAAAACAATATTTTGACTGTATATTCCCAGTGAGATATATCCCAAGAATAAAAGAAGTGCAAAAAAATTCTTAAACAATTTTTAGAAATCATTCCTAGTAATAATATTGATATTTCTATATTCCAAAACTATTATAAATATACATTTTTTAGGATAAAACAAATTATTCATTATATTAATGTTGTTAGGCACCAAGATTGTTAGCACCTGTGTAAATTAATACAGGGAAACCTCATTTAAAATGGAGGTGGGGGGCTGGCCTGGTGGCACAGCAGTTAAGTTCGCACGTTCTGCTTCGGCGGCCCGGGGTTCACCAGTTCGGATCCCGGGTGCAGACATGGCACCGCTTGGCAAGCCATGCTATGGCAGGTGTCCCATGTATAAAGTAGAGGAAGATGGGCACGGATTTTAGCTTAGGGCCAGTCTTCCTCAGCAAAAAGAGGAGGATTGGCAGCAGATGTTAGCTCTGGGCTAATCTTCCTCAAAAAAAAATAAAATAAAATAAAATAAAATGGAGTCAGGAAGCCAAAAGAGGGAGCTCCCATGCAGTACCACTCAAGGTCAATTACAGAAAAGATAGTCAATTACATACCCCAACTGGAAAGAAGTCTTCAATAGGAAAGAACTGTCAATCACAGCAAGAAATGTACATTGTATCCTTAACAGAAATCAAATACCCCAGTAACTTAGCCAATGAGAACTCATCACCTTCCTTAACTCTTGCTTTGCTCCAATGGACTTTCATTCAAAACAACATTTCTCCATTTCCTCCTTTTTCCCCATAGAAAAACATTCCTCTCCTTTGATTGTTGGACTTGCCTATGGCTTTTGCCATAGCATCTTGGTCCTGAATTCCAATTCTTTGGTTTTTCCCACATAAACTTGTTTTGCTGGTAAAGTAACTAGCTGTTTTATTTTTAAGGTCAAACACCAGAGAAAAAAGACACAAATATAAAATCAAGAAGCCAAGTGAAACCCTATAATCCTAAATATCACTTGGAAATACCAGTATGAACTCATTACGTATTTTCTCTTATTAAAAAAATATGTATTTCATAGCTCTGTCCACTAAAAAGGTTTAGAAACAATAACTGATGCAAGAGCAATAACAACTTGTCATGTCCAGATTGTGGTTTCTAAATAACATTTTCCACCTAAAGGAAACAGGGCTCCTTGGAAGAATGGCTGATTCCAGGTCTAGGGCAGGAACTATACAAGATGAGCCTGGATATCTTGTCATACGAGAAATCAAAGATTACTGGGGTCATGTCAGAAGGACTCAAAATCACTTAAAGAGGTTCCTTCTGGCCAAAGATAGGACATTGTGCTTCAATAAGAACAATAACTACAATGGATTGAAGTTCATTACATATATTAAAATCCATGAGTTCACAATGATACTTTTTTTGAAAGCTTGCTTGGTCATCATTTAAGGATGTTAGAGAACCAACTCATTATTCTGCAAACTACTAAATAAAGAGAAAGAATCAAGACTGTCTTTCTTGTAAAAGTATACTTCAGAGTAACCAAATAGTTGATGAGGGAAAGTTTCTCTCTTTTCCAGTTAATAAACAAAGAAGGAATACAGAATTAGAATATGCAAACCCCTACAGAAATAATGGATCTAGGGACAATCATCAAAGGGCACTAACACAACAAAAATGACAAGCAGACATTAGTGCCTCCTGATGGAAGTACACCATACCACCCATGAATTATTCTTGACAAAGGTGAACCTGAATCAAATCAAGCTTCTAAATCTACCTACCAGTTTATAGGAAAAACAGGGGACTATATTAAATGACACAATGAGGATCCAGTCATCAGAATCCAAAATTTAGGAAACTCTATAGAACAAACAACCTGGTTTCTTCAGCAAATAAAGTTGTTCAACAGATTGAAAAAAAGGAAGGGGAAACATATAGATTAAAAGAGACATATAAACAAAATAACAAGGTGTGGACTTTCTTTAATCCTGATTCTAAAGAACCAACTGGAGAGAGGAGGAGCAAGCAAGTAGGCAGGGTGGGGTGGGGGAGACTGGATATTTGATGATTTGGGAAAATCTTTGGCAAATTTTATCAGGTGTGATAACGGCTATTGAGTTTGTTTGAATAAAAGAATACCTTGCCTTTTAGAGACACATACTGAAATATTTATGGACAAAATGATGTATTTTGAATTTGTGTCAAAATAATCATGGGGCCGGGGTTTTTCTGTTGGAGGAGATATAGAAGACACAAGAGTGGTCATGAGTTGATGATTACTCTAGTTGGGTGATGGATAAATGAGGAAATCACAGTACTATCAGCTATTTTGTGTGTACATTTGGGCTTCTTAAAAAATATTGTTTTCAAACACTAGGAGAAATATTTTCCACTAAAAAAACATACTTGCTTCTAGGGAGGAAAACAGGGAGTAGGAAGGGATGGAGCAGAGAAATATTACTTTGTATTACTTTCATTACATTTCATAAATCTTGAATTATAAGTTTAATATTTAGTCCACTGAATCACTGTAATAACAACTATAGTACTACTGAGACTTTTCATTGTAACAGATATAATTATCATAAAAGGAACATGGACCCCCTTTCAGGTTTACCCTAACTTCAACCATCTTCACAGGAGTAGCAACTTTCTCAGTGCATCTGCACTTTCTCCTCATTTAATTAGGACTTACCAAAATCTGTTTTTGAATAGCTTCTTCTGAAACAGCTGAGTCTTCACACATACACACCAACTTGCAAGCAACATGCCGTACTGCAAAACAGTAATTAGACACCCATAAACACAAAACATTCATTCTATTTTTATAATACATCTATAAAGAGAAAAGAAGAGTGAAATTAAGCCAGTTTTATTGTTAAAAACAAGAATTTTAAAGGCCTTTTTAAAAAGTCAATTATCAAAAGTAAATGACCTGAAAATTATCAGATAAATCAATCGCTTAAATGCTCCAGTCAGACAGATAACTAATTTTCAAATTTTAATTTCTGCAAGCCTTAAATCCCAAAGACTCACTGAAGATACCTGGTTCCACATGATGCTCTTGTATGTACCATGCTGGCAGCAAAATAACTCTAAGTAGAACCGGAATCTAAAGTTATTCAACACCTGATGACTTCTGAACATCAGGATAGGTTTAGGTTATTCTCCTAAAATGTAAAACTTTCTAAATATATTGTTTTCTGTAGATGACATAAAAGTTCTTAGAAAATACAGATATCTTCATTATATGGTTAATTTCCCCTGAAAATAGGAAAGTTTGAATAATTGTAACCTCTTTAATTGTGTAGTTTCTTTCATCATAAAACACATCCAATTTTTTTAAAGATGACTCCACATATAACTGAACCAGTTGCCTTGATGTGGGATCTCAGCTGCCATTCTATCTATGCTAATACCATTTTTAATTAATATTTTGTTGAAAAAGAGAAGATGTGCCCAGCTGAAATTACAGCATAATTGAGGTAGTCAGATTTTTATTACCCATCATGAAGTAAAATCTATTCATCTCTTAGAAAGTTAATTTGTTTCTGAAAGAAAACTTTCGGTAAACTAATTTCAAATCAGGAGCCAGCCCTGTGGCAGAGTGGTTAAGTTCATTAGGCTCTGCTTTGATGGCCCAGGTTCATGGGTTCAAATCCTGGGCATGGACCTACACCACTCACCAGCCATGCTGTGGGAGCGACCCACATATAAAGTGGAGGAAGATTGCCATAGACGTTAGCTCAGGGCTAATCTTTCTCAAGCAAAAAAAAAAAAAAAAAAAAAAAGAGGAAGATTGGCAACAGATGTTAGCTCAAGGCTACTCTTCCTCAGCAAAAAAACCCAATAATTTCAAATCATATATTTACATTGTCATGCATTTCCGGTTTTAAAAACATTTCCTTTGTTTTTCCAAAGCTCACTAATTCTGGAGTATTCTCAAGGACCCTGATCTCTCAATTATTTCCCCTCTCCAAAGATATCTTCAGTACCTTTCCTCTCAGTTTACTCCTTCCCCTCTACCTTCAAACATATCCATCTCCTTTCCTTGAAAAAAATTAACTAACCCCACTGTGCTTCAAGGTTCTATCCCATTTCTCCCCTTCCCTTCATTGCCAAACTTCTTGAACTGAATGGTCTATCTACTGCCTCTATTTTCTTGCTACTCATCTCCTTAAGCCCCTGCAATCTGTTGTGCATCCCTACCACTTTATTAAAACTGTACTCCCAAAGATCAACTTCCTTGACTTCTTAGCAACATTTCACAATGATCATAACCTTTTTGAAAAACACTACTTCCTTGGCCTCACACTATTCTGGTTCAGCAGTGAAAGTGTGCCTCTGTGGGAAATGTCTTAGTCTAAGAACTTTGTCTGCTCTCATCCCCACATCCTTGATCCCACTGTTTATATAAGCCTTCAGGCCAAAGGCAGCTGAAGCTGAGGCAGAACGATACTTCAGTATTAAGCTGTTTTGTTTTTGTTGCTGTTGCTCTGTCCTTGTCTTCTCATCAGCCTATCCTTGGCCCTTCTATATTATAAACATCTTGGTTAGGTGCTTGCTGACTGACTCCTTACATGGGCCTTTCTCTGCTCCATCAGCGCCCACAGCTTGATATTTGAATTGACTTTAGGCAACACATAGTGTTGCGTCCTCTGGCATTTGCGAATTCTTTATTTTTATTGTTTCTTTAGCATTAACTCATTCCTTCCAAGATCCTCAAGCATAATGTATGCCTGGTATTTCTGTTCTGGAGCCTTACCTGGTCCCTTTCACCTACTGCCAACCATAAGATGGTGTGACAACCCTATAGGGAGCATGTACTCAATAAATGGGTAGTGAGACTCTAGAATATTTTGACTGTCCCTTTTGGTCTCCTATCCTTGTTCTTTTTCTTCCCAGTCCTTAACTGGAAGAGTCAAGTTACAATCTCACTACTCTGTTCTCTCAACACCATTGGTTCTTAAAATTTAGTGTGCGTGAGAATTCTTGAGAAATGTTTTCAAATTATAGACATGCCCAGGTTTCACCCTAATCCTAAAAAATCAAAATCTCCAACGGTGGGCCTGGGCATCTGTAGTTTAATAGGCTCCACAGGCGATTCTTATTTATACCAATATTTAAGAACCATTGCTCTTTATATTCACCCTCAGAGAACTCAACTACTCTTGTGGCTTCAACGATCACCTCCATGTGAATAACTACCAAATCTATAGGCAGCCTGACCTTTCTTATAAGTTCTTGTTACCTCAAATGCAACAGGTCTAAAACTAAAATTTACAAGTAATTTCTCTACTTCTGGCTTTCCTATTTCTGTTCATCGTTCCATAATTCTTTCCAATAACAAACAAACTGTAGTTTACAAATCTTGATGACTTTTTTCATCACATAACATAATCCAGGCACACTGAATTTGTTTTTAGGGAGACAAAATATCTTCCAATCAACGTATTTTTGGAATAAAACTCTTTTAAATCAGAGGCCTCCTGCACCAAAGCCTGTATTCCACTGTATCTTAAAAGTACTATACACATAATAAGCACTCAAATATCTGATTCAGAACTGCTCCATGAACACACTCGGTACATTGGGAGAGGTCCTAGGGCTGCAGCTCCCACTTAATCTCCCAAATCCCTGCTATTTGGCAAGCAGTGAAAAACAGCCAGAGCAATGTTTCTTGATATGCAGAATGGTAGGAGTTTAGAATTAATGCATTTTATTATCACACAGTTCACATGTGTACTAAGTTTTTCCCACAGATAAATTTCTAGTTCTTCCCTCCCCATAACTACAGGATCTAAGGCTCCTAGGAGCAGTAATATCAACATTTATCTGAGAGTTAAAGAGATAGAACTGTTCTCTAAACATCCTGATAGAGGAGTAGACTAATAAGTAAGTATATTACTAACTATATTAACCACTAATTACTCCATATCTACACTGAAGTTGTATACAGTTTGGTTTATATTCATAAAAATAAATACTTAGTAATAAATTCTATTTGTTGCATACACACAAAATTCATTTGTCTTTACAAAGCCAAGCAGTCAAGAGATTCACTTTTTGGTTTGCTGCCTCAATGTATCCTTTAATGAGGCAATATGCTTTCCATAAATGTATTAACTGTCACTATCTTTGTTGGGAATCAGTAACCAGCACTCTAGACCCTGCCCATTTAGCTAAAGCACTAGAACTTTGCCAGAGAGAACCACATTTAATGCATCCAAGCAGATGAGTTTGGTTTGGAGTTCTTGATTTGTTTTTCCTCTTCTCCTTGCTTGCTCTTGCAGGAAGGAAAAAACATCTAATTTTTCTCAGTAACTCAGTCCAATGCTCATCACTTCACCTCATGAGGAAACTATTCTTTACAGATGTTTAAATCTAAATCCCTCACATAGCAACATTTTTCACTCTATTATTAATGGAAAGAGGAAACTACTATTTGATGGTCCTTTAGAATCCTGAAGTTTCTGATCATCTCTTCTCCAGGGAAAATAATCTGTGTCTTTTAACATTTCCTCAAGTTCTCATTTTCCCACTCTTTAATCATCTTTGTTGTTCACCAGCAGACTATTTCTTGCAGTGACACTTTTAAACTTTTATTAATAAGGAGCTAACCTCTGAAAAATCCTAAAACGGAAGGGGGCTGTTTGCTTGAGAAACCACTGCACGTGGTTTGCTTTGTTTAGTTTTCTCTTAACAACTCTCCATCTAAGAACTGGTCAAAATATTATTTACACTGCAGGAACACAACCTAATGTAATATAAGAATACTCCTCATAATATGAGTCACAAAACGTATACATACATTTAGCTTTCTGCTCTTCACTTATAACCAAACCTACTCTCCTGGTAACTGCCCAGTTCCACAGGTTTACTGCCATTTCTTCAACCTGGACAAAAGAAAACATTTTCTTAGCCAGTTAAAATACTGCCTACCTCCAATATTTTCTTTCTTGCATGTTTTATGTTTATGTGATTATTGTGGGTTATTTACAGGGCCTCCATAATCTAGTCCCATTGTACCTTTCCTCCCAAAAACTTACCCACTGTTAGAGTAATTATTTCACTGTCCCATGAACACAGCTTGTTCATTATTCTCTATACACCTTTATTCATATTGTTGGCTTTACCTGATATATCTCCTCCCATTGTCTTTATGTAACTCAAATCCAGTTCAGTCTCACCAGGAACATCCACGAAGCTTTCAGCAACCACTACAGCCTACATTGATCTCTCTCTTCTTTGAATTCCTATATTCATTAAGTTTCACATAATTGAGCAATTAATTATGTTACTTTGTATCATTTATTCTTTAATTGTTTTAGCTGTTATTCTTATTTCCCAACTAGGCTCCTTTATACCAAAGATCATATCTCATGCAACTTATGTAGCACTTGTAGTTCCTGCCAAAGTGCTAAATAAAGAATACATATTCAAATAACAAGATTTGCTGTTTTATTGTGTTTTGTTCCAGGGACCATGGAGCAATGTTTCTAGTAGCTTCTTTTGGGGTTTATCTTTCTATCAGGTGGAACCTAGTCAACTGGACGCAAAAATAAATCAAGCTCATAGTGTCTCAAGGATAAAATGGAGACACAAAACATGTGTAATTTGGGACAGGTTGGTTTCTGGCAAGAGACCTCTGCAGGCAATTATTGGTCCTGAGTGGTACTATTGCCTGAGACCAATACAGCATAGCTCTGGCCTAAATCTCCCAGGGTGCTATGGTGATTATGATAGAAGCTATATACCATTATCTTATAATAAACATATTGGTAGTAATATAACTGAGAGGAATACTAACTGGATAAACAAACAAAAACCAGTTTATGTACAATGATGGTGCACAATTGTATTTTAGTTTCAATTATTTTCTCCAGTGCCACTTTTCTCACCTACAATTCCACATTTTTCTGATGAGCTCCCCTTTAAACAGATTATTTATTTAGCATAGCTGTCATTTCACTAACTATTCCAGGGCTAATTCTCACGCTCATCTCCATCACTCTCACATGGTATCTCCATGCCACAGTTGACCTAATGATGACTTTCATACAAAGTATTATTTGATTTGTTTCATCAAAAATACATGGAGTTAATACTTGACTCCACATTCCCCAGAAGAACAAACAGTATTGAGGGGGGAAAATAAACACCCAGAGTAAAATAACTCAAAGAAGCTGTCATTTTCGGTATTTTGGAAAGTAATTTGACAATATGTAAAAAGAGCCAAAAAATGTTTACATGTTTCAACACAGTATTGTTTTTCTGAGACTCTGTCCTATGGAACTAATCCAAAATGTGGAGAAGATAATCTTTTTTTTCCTGTTTGAGAAATAATTGACATACATCACTATATAAGTTTAAGATATAAGTGTAAGGCATAGAGCATGATGGTTTGATTTACATATATGGTCAAATGATTACCACAATAGGTTCAGCTTAACATCCATCTTCTCATATAGGTACAAGAAAAATAAAAGAAAGAAAAAAGGAAAAAGTTTTTTCCTTGTGATGAGAATTCTTAGAATTTATTCTCTTAAACTTCCCTATATATTATACAGCAGTTTTCACTATAGTCATCATGCTGTATATTACATCCCTAATACTTATTTCTTATAACCGGAAGCTTGTACCACCTTCTTCCAATTCTCCCTTCCCTAATCCTCCACCTCTGGTAACCACCAGTCTGATCTCCTTTTCTATGAGTTTCATTTGTGGAGGGAGGAGGGGGGTGTTTTTTTAGATTCCACATTTAAGTGAGATCATACAGTATTTCTCTTTCTCTATCTGACTTATTTCACTTAGCATAGTGCCTTCAAGGTTTATCCATGTTTTCACAAATGGTAGGATTCACTGATTTTTTATGGTTGAATAATATTCCATTGTGTGTGTGTATATAAATATATATACACATGTGGTATATATATATATATATATACCACAACTTCTTTATCAACTTGTCCATCGATGGCCATTTAGGTTGTTGCCAAGTCGTGGGTATTGGAAATAATGCTTCTATGAACATGAGGGTGCAGATATCTTTTCAAGTTAGCATTTTCATTCCTTTGGATATACTCCCAGAAGTGGAATGGCTGGATCATACGGTAGTTTCATTTTTAATTTTTTGAGGATCTGGAGGGGATAATCTTTGCACTTTATAGTGTTCCTCATATCATTATTTACAATAGTGAAAAATTAGGAACAATATAAATATCCAATAATAAAGAAATACATAGATAAATTATGATAAATTCACTAGATAGAATATTATTCAGTCATTTAAAATAGTGGTCATGGAAACTGTTTTAACATGGGAAATTGTTTATTATGTCTCTAGCGAAAAAAGTAAGATATAAAATTGTATGTACAAAAATGTTTACATATGTAAATTTTAACTCAACAACGATCTGTAATAAAATACTGGACTTCAGGTAATGATATACATGCTGGAGCATTTAGGGGTGAAGTGTATTGATTTCTGCAACTCACTTTGAGATGCACCCAAAAAATAGGATAGATGGATATGTGATAAAGCAAATACAGTAAAATGTTAACAACTGTAGAATTTAAGTGGCTGTTATATTGATGCCCAAAGCAAAATAATCTCATCTTTTCTGTTTGAAAAGTTCTATAATAAAAATATTAGGAAAAGAGAAGAAATTGCCTTTTATGATGCCACAAATATTACATGTACACTGCAATTATGGCTATATAAATTTTAAACACGGAAATTATTAAAGAAAATACATTAAAATGAGTCTATGTAGTAATATTAGAGTGGTGTGATTATGGGCATTTTCTCCTTCATTTTTCAAACTTCATGTAATGTTATATTACTTTATGATTTAAATAATTTTTTGTATTTTTCCATATTGTGTTAGAAAGAAAAGAATAAGATTAATTATGACTATAAACACTTCATATTCGCAAAATGCAGCTTTATTCAGTAAATACGTATTGAGCACCTAATATGTGGCAGGTTTTGTGCTAAGTTTATATAAATGTGTAATGATAAGCACAGTAAGTATATGCAACAGAAGTAAATAATATTCAAAGATTGGCTTTCTAGAAAGAAAATAAATTCAAGTCACTTCCAAAACCAAGCAGATATTTTTGTAAAATAGGACTAGACTCTCCCCTGAACCTCATAATCTCTTTTCACTAACAACTAAGCACAGTAAAGAGGTTATAATCTAAAAAGAGACATACATATAAAAGAATACACTAAAAACTTTAGATTTAATTAACAAGTTCAGCAACATTACAGGATATAAGATCAATACACAAAAATAAATTGTATTTCTATAACTAGCAATGAATAATCTGAAAATTAAATTACGAAAACAATTCCACCTACAATAACATCAAAAGAAATAAAATATATAGGAATAAATTTAACAAAAAAGAGCAAAACTTACATTCCAAAGCTAAAAACATTGTTGAAAAACATTAAAGAAAACTTAACAAACAGAACGATATACCAATTTCATGGATCAGGAGACTTAATTTTGTCAAGATGGCAATACTCCCCAAATTGATCTAAAGATTTAAGGCAATACCCATCAAAATTCCAGCTAGCTTCTTTTCAGAAATCAACAAGTTGATCCTAAAATCCATGTGGAAATTAAAATAACCCAGAATACTCAAAACAATCTTGAAAAACAAGAACAAAGTTGGAGGACTCACACTTCCCAATTTCAAAAGTTACTACAAAGCTACAGTAATCAAGACAGTGTGGTACTTGCATAAAGATAGACATAGAGACCAGTGGAATAGAATTGGGAGTCCAGAAATAAACCTTCACAGTTATGGTCAATTGAATTTCGACAAAGGTGCTAACACAAATGTAACGGAGAAAGAATAGACTTTTCAACAAATGCACTAGGACAACTTGATATCCACATGCAAAAGAATGAAGTTGACCCCTTCCTCACACCATATGTAAAAATAAAATCAAAATGGGTGATAAACCTAAAGGCAAGAAATAAAACTATAAAACTCTTAGAAGAAAAAAATAACAAAATGGCAATAAGTACATATTTATCAATAGCTACTTTAAATATCAATGGACTAAATGCTCCAATCAAAAGACAGAGAGTAGCTGAATGGATAAAAAAAACAAGACCCATACATACACTGCATACAAGAGACACACTTCAGACCTAAAGACACTCACAAACTGAAAGTGAAGGGATGGAAAAAGACACTCTGTGCCAAGGGAAACAAAAAGAAAGCTGGAGTAGCAATACTTATACCAGACAAAATAGACTTCAAAACAAAAACTGTAACAAGAGACAAAGAAGGGTCCTACATAATGATAAAGGGAACAATCCAACAAGAGGACATAGCACATCTATGCACCCAACATAGGAGCACCTAAATATATAAAGCAATTATTAACAGACATAAAAAGAAAAATTGACAATAACAAAATCATAGTAGGGGACTTCAACACTCTGCTTACATCAATGGATAGATCATCCAAACAGAAGATCAATAAGGAGACATTGGCCTTAAATGGCACATGATACCAGATGGACTTAGTAGATATAGACAGAACATTCCATCCAAAAACCACAGAATACACATTCTTTTCAAATGCACATGGAACATTCTCCAGGATAGATTATATATTAGGCCACAAAACAAGTCTCACTAAATTTATGAAGACTGAAATAATACCAAGCATCTTTTCTGACCATAACGCTACAAAACTAGAAATCGATACAAGAAGAAAACTAGAAAAGCCCCAAATACCTGGAGATTAAACAAAATGCTACTAAACAACAATTGGGTCAAAGAAAAAATCAAAGGAGAAATTAAAAAATCCCTGGAGACAAACTAGAATGAAAATATGACACACAAAATTCATGGGATACAATAAAAGTGGTTCTAAGACACAAGTTTATAGCAATACAGGTCTACCTCAACAAACAAGAAAATTTTCAAATTAACACTCTAACAGTGCACCTAAAGGAACTAGGAAAAGAAAACAAACAAAGCCCAAAATCAGTAGAAGGAAGGAAACAGTAAAAATCAGAGTGGAAATAAATGACATAGAGACTAAAAAAAAAAAATAGAAAAAGTCAATGAAATGAACAGCTGGTTCTTTGAAAAGATAAACAAAATTGACAAACATTTAGCTAGACTCACCAAGAAAAAAAGAGAGAAAGCTCAACTAAATAAAATCAGAAATGAAAGAGGAGAAATTACAATGGACACCTCAGAAATACAGAAGATTATAAGAGATTTCTATGAAAAGCTATACACCAACAAACTGGATAATCTAGAAGAAATGGATAAATTCTTAAAATCATACAATCCCCAAAACTGAATCAAGAAAAAATAGAAAATCTGAATAGACTGATCACTAGTAAGGAGATCGAAACAGTAATGAAAAAGCAAGAGTCCAGGACCAGATGGCTTCCTTGGTGAACTTTACCAAACATTCAAAGAAGACTTAATACCTATCCTTCTCAAACTCTTCCAAAAAACTGAAGAGAAGGGGATGCTTCCTAACTCATTTCTATGAGGCCAGCATTACCCTGATACCAAAACCACACGAGGACAACACAAAAAAAGAAAACTACAGGCCAATATCACTGATGAACATCCATGCAAAAATCATCAACAAAATACTACCAAATCAAATACAACAATACATTAAAAAGATGATACATCATGATCAAGTAGGATTTATTCCAGGGATGCGGGGATGGTTCAACATCCACAAATGAATCAACATGATACACCACATTAACAAAATGAAGAATAAAAACCACATGATCATCTCAATAGATGTAGAGAAAGCATTTGACAAGATATAGCATCCAATTATGACAAAAACTTTGAATAAATGGGTATAGAAGGAAAGTACCTCAACATAATAAAGGCCATTTATGACAAACCCAAAGCTAACATCATACTCAACAGTGAAAAACTGAAAGCCATCCCTCTAAGAACAGGAAGAAGACAAGGATGCCCACTTTCGCCAATCTTATTTAACATAGTATTGGAAGTCCTAACAAGAGCAATCAGGCAAGAAAAAGAAATAAAAGGAATCCAAATTGGAAAGGAAGAAGTAAAACTGTCACTATTTGCAAATTGCATGATTTTATATATAGAAAACCCTAAAGAGATCCACAAAAAACTATTATAAATAATAAACGAATATAGCAAAGTTGCAGGGTACAAAATCAACATACAAAAATCAGTTGCATTTCTATACACTAACAAGAAAATACCAGAAAAAGAAATTAAGAATACAATCCCATTTACAATTGTAAGAAAAAGAATAAAATACCTAGGAATAAATATAACCAAAGAAGTGAAACACCTGTACAGTGAAAACTATAAAACACTGTTGAAAGAAATCAAAGAAGACACAAAGAAATGGAAAAATATTCCATGCTCATGGATTGGACAAATTAACATAGTTAAAATGTCCATACATTCTAAAGCAATCTACAGATTCAACGCAATCCCCATCAGAATCCTAATGACATTTTTCACAGAAATAGAACAAAGAATCCTAAAACTTACATGAAACAACAAAAGACCCAGAATAGCCAAAGGAATCCTGAGAAAAAAGAACAAAGCGGGAGGTATCATACTATTTTCAAAATGTACTCCAAAGCTGGGGCCAGCCCGGTGATGTAGTGGTTAAGTTCAAGTGCTCCACTTCAGCAGCCTGGGGTTGGCGGGTTCGGATCCCAGGTGCAGACCTACATACCACTTGTCAAGCCATGCTGTGGCAGCATCCCACATGCAAAATAGAGGAAGACTGGCATAAATATTAGCTCAGCGATAATCTTCCTCAAGCAAAAAGAGGAAGATTGGCAACAGATGTTAGCCAGGGCCAATATTCCTCACCAAAAAACATATATATGTATATGCTTTTGGAAAAATGTTTGGAAACATATATATATATATATATATATACACACACTACGAAGCTATAGTAATCAGAACAGCATCGTACTGGCACAAAAACAGACACACAGATAGATCAATGGAACAGAATCGAGAGCCCAGAAATAAACCCACACATCTATAGACAGCTCATTTTGGACAAAGGAGCCAAGAACATATTATGGAAAAAAGAAAGTCTCTTCAATAAATGGTGTTGGGGAAAACGGACAGCCACACGCAAAAGATTGAAAGTAGACCATTATCTTACACCATACACAGAAATTAACTGAAAATGGATTATAGACTTGAATGTAAGACCTGAAACCATAAAACTTCTAGAAGAAAACATAGGCAGTCCACTCTTTGACATCAGTCTTAGCAGTATCTTTTTGAATACCATGTCTGACCAGGCAAGGGAAATAGTAGAAAAAATAAACAAATGGGACTACATCAAACTAAAAAGCCTGCACAGCAAAGGAAACCGGCAACAAAATGAAAAGACAACCTAACAACTAGGAGAAAGTACTTGCAAATCATATATCTGATAAGGAGCTAATATCCAAAATATATAAAGAATTCATATAACTCAACAACAAAAAATGGGCAAAGGATCTGAACATTTTTCCAAAGAAGTCATACAGATGGTCAACAGGTACACGAAAAGATGTTCATCATTAATTATTAGGGAAATGCAAATCAAAACTTCAATGAACTATCACCTCACTCCCATTAGAATGGCTATTATTATATCATGATGTACACTTGAAATTTATATAATGTTATAAACCAATGTTACCTCATTAAAAAATTAAATAAATAAATGCTTTTCTAGGAATAAAGAAAAAAATAAAACAATTAAGATGGTAAATTTTATGCACATTTTGCCATAATTAAAAATAAAACAAACACAATGAGATACCACTTCACACCCATTAGGATGACTATAATCAAAAAGACAGATGATAACAAGTACTGGTGAGGATGTAGAAAAACTGGATCCCTCATACACTGCTGGTGGGGATGTAAAACAGTGCACTCACTCTGGAAAACAATCCAGCAGTTCCTCAAAAGTTTAAACAAAGTTACCATATGACCCAGCAATTTCACTCCTAGGTATGTACCTAAGAGAAATAAAAACCTAAATGCCTGTACATGAATGCTCGTAGCAGAATTATTCATAATAGCTGAAAAATGTAAACAATCCAAATGCCCATCAACAGATGAATGGATATACAAAATGTGGTACATCCAAAGAATGGAATATTATTCGGCCATAAAAAAGGAATGAAGTACAGATATATGCTACTACATGGAAGAACCTTGAAAACATGATGCAAAGTGAAAGAAGTCAGTCACAAAAGATCACACATTGTATGATCCCATTTATATAAAATTTCCAGAATAGGCAAATCCATAGAGACAGAAAGTAGATTAGAGGTTGTCTACAGTTAAGGGAGAGGGGAAATAATGGAGAGTGCTTGTGAATAGGTGTAAGACTTCTTTTTGGTGTGATGAAAATATTCTAAAATTGTGGTGATGGGTGCACAACTCTGTGAAACTAAAAATTATTGAATTGTACACTTGAAATGGGTAAATTACATGCTACATGAATTATATCTAAATAAAGCTATTATATACATAAAAAAGAGGGACAGATATTTACAATTAACTTTCTTCTCATCTTTCCATATGTGCAGTCACCAAAATGGAAGGATTTGCCCAAGGTAAACATTCCCAAAAATGTTTCAGAACCTCAAGGCAACTTGCAAATTAAGTGACAAGTCTTCATTTAAATATTAGAAAAAATACCCCCCCAAAAGCACCCCTGAAGACTTATATTCAATTGAGTTCCCCACTACCAGGTAGTTTCTTAGTTTGCTGCAAAGAGAAGGAAAAGAGAACCATTATTTAGTGACTAACTACTATGTACCCAGGACCTTATATATGTTATTTTGTTTACTATTCACAACAACACTAGGAGGCTAGTTGTATTATTCTCCTTTAACAAATGAGAAAATTGAAGCTTAGAGAGGTTAAAGAGTAAATATTAAGCTTGAGCACATACTTTTCCATTGGTTTCTAAAACTCTATTTTCCCTAAATGTGCCATGAGGCTTGAAAATCCAAAAATAGATTTTCTATGTATTTAGCAATGGCTAATCATGAAAACTATTTTTTTACTTATATATTAATTAAAATGATGAATCATCAAAATTTATCATAAACAAAATTATTTTTATACCAACCTGAGCATCCTGCATTTCAGCCATAGACTCCCTGTTGATATTTGCTATGTCCATGAAGAGTCTATCAATGGCCTCATGTATGCTAGGTGAATTACCTTTTACAATCAGGTTTTCAATAATTTCTGAAATAAGAATGGATGAGAAAAATAGTGTGAACTATCACCATCAGCTAAAAGTAGCAAATCATTTTGAAATCTGTTCCCAGACCTTTGGTCAAATGACTATAGCATGAAGAAACTTGAATGATACTTAGAGCAAAACCAAACTGGAGACAAAGTTTCTCTTAGCTAAAGGTAGAGTACAATTTTCATATAAAATTTGTATTCCCAGGGAGTCCCTTGTTTAGAACTTAATCATCATTACTCATTCTCAGAAAGCAAAATGCACTGACTTCACAAATAGTAATGTTACTATAGTACGTCTTAAAACTACAAAATAAAACTTAACAATGTCTTCAAAACTACAAAATGTAGAAATTCTGAAGGGAGACTTAGATATGTGCCCTGTAAAACTGAAATACTTATTAAGACTTTCAAGCATTAGAGAGACATAGCTAACTTATGCTGGCTCTGAAGTCTTGACTACTTTGTGAGAAAAAAATGCCACGCCCAATTAGCGACAACATTAACTTGTTATTGAATCCGTACAAATGATGTCACCATTTTCTAAACAGTCTGAGCTCCAGACTCCACATAGCTGAATCTTACTAGGGCGTGGAATTCCTTAAAACCCAAGCATGACGCAGAATCATAATTGATGCCTTTCATATTATCAAAAATGAACCTTTTCCAAACTCATGTAACAGAGTTCTCCATAACCTACACGTCTCTAATTTCTTGCAACATTTCTGAGCATAAACTAGCAAGAATATCGTTAATATTTATAACAAAACTATAAGAGTAGCTTTTGAAAGATTTTTTAAGCTGCTACAATAAACAGATTCTTTAACCTGCTACAATAAATAATAAATCTGCTAAATGAAAATTTTCAGTTAAACATCAGAAGATAGAGTCACAAAAAGACTTCACAAAGCAAATTATGTTCAAATGTACTCAAAATATTTCTTTAAAGCTCATGGAATCTTTAGTACCCACTACATGAGCAGAGGTATTAGGGAAAATATACCATACATATTTTGCACACCTCAGGTGATAAGATATACATGAAAAGAAAAACCTCTAGCTTCCTTATTCCCATAAATTAGTTAATGGAAAGACTAATATTAATTATCTTTGATTCCGCTAAGATTAGGTAAGTATTAGCCTGAGAGGCACATATATTACAGCACTTGCTCAAAATATTGATAAGCGAATTAGAAAAGTTTAGAATAGGAGAAAATATTTGCAAACCATATATCTGATAAGAGGTTAATATCCAAAATATATTTTAAAGAACTCATACAACTCAACAATAAAAAAACAAGCAATCCAATTAAAAAATGGACAGAGGATCTGAATAGACATTTTTCCCAAGAAGACATATAGATGGCCAACAGGCACATGAAAAGATGCTTAACATCACTAATCATCAGGGAAATGCAAATCAAAACCATAATGTGAGACCACCTCACACCTGTTAGAATGGCTACAATCAGAAAGACAAGAAATAAGTGTTGGTGAGGATGCGGAGAAAAGAGAACCCTTGTACACTGTTAGTGGGAATGTAAATTGGTGCAGCCACTATGAAAAAGAGTATGGAGGTTCCTCAAAAAATTAAAAATAGAACTACCATATGATCCAGCAATTCCACTTCTAAGTATTGATCTGAAAAAAATGAAAACACTAACTCGAGGGGGCTGGCCCTTAGCAGCTAAGTTCAGCGTGCTCTGCTTCAGTGGCCCGGGTTCAGTTCCCAGGCACAGACCTACACCACTCATCAGTGGCCATGGTGTGGCGGTGACCCACATACAAAACAGAGGAAGACTGGCACAGATGTCAGCTCAGGGTGAATCTTCCTCAAGCAAAAAGAGGAAGATTGGCAACAGATGTTAGCTCAGGGCAAATCTTCCTCAGCAAAAAAAAAAAAACAAAAAACCACTAATTTGAAAAGATACATGTACCCTGTGTTCATTGCAGTATTATTTACAATAGCCAAAATATGGAAACAACCTAAGTGTCCACCGACGAATGAATGGATAAAGAAAATGTAGTAAATATACACAAAAGAATATTATTCAGCCATAAAAAAAGAACAAAATCTTGCCATTTGTGAAAACACAGATGGACCTCAAGGGCATTATGCTAAGTGAAATAAGTCAAACAGAGAAAGACAAATACCATATGATCTCACTTATATGTGGAATCTTAAAAAAAAAAAAAAAAACCTAGCTCATAGATAGAGAACAGATTGGTGGTTGCCGGGGGCGGGGGGGGGGGGGGGGGGCGGGGAGCCGAAATGGGGGAAGGGAGTCAAAGGTACAAACTTCCAATTATAAAATAAATAAGTCATGGGGATGTAATGTACAGCATGGAGATTATAGTTAATATTATACTGCATATTTGAAAGTTGCTAAGAGGGTAAATCTTAAAAGTTCTCATGACTAAAAAAAATTTTGTAATAATATAGTGACAGATGTTAACTAGACTTATTGTGGTGACCATTTCTCAAAATATACAAATATCAAATCATTATCTTGTACATGTGAAACTAATATAATGTGTCAATTATAGCTCAATAAAAAAATAATTAAGAAAGTTTTAAAAATGATGTTTTTAAAAAATCCAAATATGGTTTAAAAACATTTCTTAAAATGTTTTTGAAAAAAAAACAAAAACTCAATATTAATCTTTGATTTGAGTTCCTTTTCTCAAAAAAATCCAAAGACATTTTAGTAGAATACCAATTATAACTTCTGGTTACATAGTATATGAGACTATGAAGACATTAATTTTGACTTATGAATGTTCTCTTAATGTTTTATATGATTCATTCTTCGTCAAAGTAATTCTGGTCCTTTCAAAACATATTTTCAATGTCATTCAGTTGAGCAACTTGATTGATACCACCCACCTGAGGCAATGACAGCCCTGCAGTTCTTCAGGATTAAATGCAGTCTGATCAAAAAAGCCAGGTAAGTAGTAGAGATCACACGGCTGAATGGCTGAGACTTACACTATGAAAGAAGACATGCTTCTAGGAGAACCTCAGAAAAGAGCCTCTATAAATACAGCCTATTCTTGAGATCTCAAGACAACATGCTGTATTAAGGTTATATCAAACAAGATTGTACATTTTGAAAGAAAATGATTAAATTATCTTCCTGGCTACTGAAATAAACTATGATTCACCACATGATTTCAGTCAATATAATTTAAATGAGATTCATCCTAGTTAAAACTGGGGGTCACTCTATTGAGGCAGCCGTTAATCAGTACCAATTAATTCTGATTAGGTAGACAGCATTCTAGGTGGCGTATAATAGAAAATAAACATTTTCCCTGTCCTTGGGGAAGGGAGCTTCTGTGACAACATGGAAAAAAATCTATCATCAGTCCTGCCAAGTCTCTCCCTGTGACCTCCATCAGCTCAACCAGTCATTCAAAAGCCAAAGCAGCACAAAGATCTGCCAGGGTCAATTCAAGATTTTACTCCAAGTCACAATGATTATCTGCAACTTCTTTAGTGAGAAAAGAACCGAAATTTACAATAAAAATAACATTTGCAAAGTATTTTACGGTCTCAAAGTTTTTTCATATGCATTCTCATTTAATCATCAATCTACGAGGGAGATATTTTTATTTTATAAGATGTGGAAACTGAGATTTAACAAAGTGTAGTGACGTCTCAAAGGTGACACAAAGAAAAAGTAGCAAACCAGGACTAGAACTCAGGCTTTCTAATTTGAAATCCTGTACTTTCCACTATACTAATTTTATTGGGAAGGGCCTGGAACAAGTGATATGCCAGGACTCCGAGACAACTGAAAAAACAGCAGGGAGGGGGCCAGCCCCGTGGCCAAGTGGTTAAGTTCGCGTGCTCTGCTGCGGCGGCCCGGGATTTTGCTGGTTCGGATCCTGGGCGTGGAGATGGCACCACTCATCAGGCCACGCTGAGGCGGCGTCCCACATGCCACAACTAGAAGGACCCACAACTAAAATATGCAACTATGTACTGAGGGGATTTGGGGAGAAAAAGCAGAAAAAAAAGAAGATTGGCAACAGTTGTTAGCTCAGGTGCCAATCTTTAAAAAAAAAAAACAACAGCAGGGAGAGAAGAAATGAGCCAACACCATTCAGAGTGCTACACTGTAATTCTGATTGCGAGCTAAGAAAAACTATTTCAGCAAAGGCTGGTTCGAATGAGGATAGCCAAAATATCCAAAACAGTGCCAAAAGGGCATGGCAAACTCATGACAAACAGGTTTAGTCATAACTAAAATCACATTGTAAATCATACTTTCTATCTACAGTCAGAGAGAGAATTATTTTTCTTATACAATGTCCCAGAAGGTCCCAACTAACAAACTGGCTATGGTACAAGAGAATACAAGCAGAGAGCCATAATGCAGAAGTCTGATGGAAGAGCATGCACCATAGCTCCAAGAGAGCTATTCACAGCAGTGTATTGTAGTTCTGAGCAGCATCTTGGTCCTGGAGGGCAACTAGGAAGGGATGCAGGGCAGGCTAACTCCATGAAAATCATGACAAGCATAAATGATACAGCTCCAGAGCTCAACAGGTGCCTAGAGTATGCCCCTAGCATGTTAAATCTCAAATCCGATGGCCAGTATGACTTCATTCCAAACCAACCTCTCCTCTACTCCACAATATTATTCTTTCTTGCCCTGGACAGAACTGGCTCAGGGACTGGAGCAAATACTGGGCTCATCAGGAGATAAACCTGTGTAAAGTTTTGGACGGCAATTGGCTGAGGGGGGTGGGAGGAAGGCAAGAACTGACAATATCATGCTGACCAAAAAGGAATTTCCAGTTTGATTTTGGTGAGGAAACACATCCAGTCACATTCAGGGCACTAAACTTTAGAGACTAAAGGATAGAATTGTACTGACACCATACAAACTACATCAGTAGAAGAAATATCTCAAAAGAGCCACAACTCAGTCCTCTCAACGAAATGCACATTGTGTAAATGTCACAATGAATCTAGGTATTTTACATCTTTCACACTCCTGAAAATACAAGGCTCATAACCAAACTCAACTTGCCAATTCATCCAATCCTATTCCTAAGCATCTACTTAATGAAGTATCTGTATACATTGCTCTTTTATTCTCACCATATCCTGGGACCCTTTGTAGCTGAGCCCTGCTGTTCTTGACTGAGAAGCTTTTATTCAGCCAAAATCTGGTTTGTTTTAGTTACCATGGTTACCAAAGGCTATTTCTATCTGTCCAAACAACTTTAATTTAATTAATTAGCTTCTGTTTACTGAGTGTTAACAATGTACTAGGCACTGGAAAAAAGACTTATCCAAGACGCTTGCCCA
This sequence comes from Equus quagga, assembly GCF_021613505.1. Lineage (NCBI taxonomy): Eukaryota > Metazoa > Chordata > Mammalia > Perissodactyla > Equidae > Equus > Equus quagga. The sequence continues at coordinate 69,066,178 of NC_060276.1, read as the reverse complement.
GGAAATTAATGTCTAAATCAGACCAGAAACAATACATGGAAAGGTTGGGAATGCAGTAGGTAGACTATAACAACACAGTTGGAAGGCTGAAGTGGATTAACTAGGCTGAGTAAATTTTAGCAACTCTTACCAAAGAGGTCTTTGAATGAAGAAAGACTAAGTTGATTCAATTGTCTTTGTAGTTTCTTATCTATATATGATTGTAACCTACACACAATACATATAAAAAAAAAACTTGCTTGCAAAAGCGGTTAAAGGTCTAATAAAATCAAAGGAAAGATGGCTAATTTTCCACACACGATATCTTTAGCCTTTCTGATCCTAACAGAATGCACTAGTTAGTCAGAGGATTGCTAAGCAAACTGTCATAAACAATTAGGCACCCTATGAATTGTTTCTGATGGTGATGGAATAACACAAGAAAGCTTTATCTAAGCCCATGTGCATTTCCAAATCATCATCAGAAATATATAGGGTCATCCCTGGTGATAGCGTTGCCATCCTTGTGGGCAATGTGAATGGAATAGACAAGAGTTTTTTTATTCCTTTCTTCAATAAACATTTAATGATAATCAAGTATTTTGCTAAGCACCAAGGATATAATGTAAACAAGACATAGTCCCCTCCCTTAAGGAGCTTACAGTCATTTCCACACAAGATATATGTAGATACACATGTATCAATCAATCAAATTTTTAGAGCTGTAAGTCACCTTAAAATCCTAGTAACACACTCCAATTTTTCAACTGATTAAAATAAAGCATAGAGAAGTTAATTAACTTGCCCCAAATCAAAGCGGTTAATAGCACAGCATGAACAGAATCCAAGACAACTACACTCTTTCTGCTTTTCTTGGTGTCTACATTTCTCCTTGTAAAACTTAATTCAACAAATATTTATTGAATGCCTGGTATTAGGCAGATACTGGGCATCTTGCTAGGAATACAAATATGAGTGAGGCAGTCTATGCCATCAAGTGGATCATACACACTATTAAGGGAAATTAAAATGAAAACATTTATAATATAATGTAATAAGTGCTGTGAGCACAAGATGCTACAGGAATATAAAAAAAGAATTGGGTAACTCTGCCCATTTGAGAGTTGGGATACAGGGATGGCAGGAGAGGCTTCAGTGAGGTGCCATTTGAGGTGGGATGAGTTAGGGATTGCAGGCAACATACCAAACTGAGGGAAAAGCATAGGGGTGTGGAAAAGCACAGTGGGTTCAAATAACCATAAATACTTATGTATGGCTGGAGAAAAAGGTAAAGGAAGATTACAGGAAACACCATTAGAAAGGTATGTAGGGCCCAGAGCTTGAAACACACTGCATGGCATACTAAAAAGGTTGAATTCTGTTAGTTATTCCACCTCTTTATTTCATAAACTGTATAATATGTGCATACCAGATGACCTCAACAAGTATCTCAGCGAGATCTCTGCATAGGCCATATAGAAGCTATGCTCAGGACTCTGAACTATGTGGCCCCCTCTTAGGACATTTCCTAATAACTCTGCCATTCCTAATTTGAGGATCCCATTGTGGCATTTAAAGGATTGGGAAAACAATAGTTCAGGGAGGCTTCTAAATGAATAAAGTCCTTTGAGATTCAATGAAAGTCAATTATCTTCAGTGAGTTTTCCTACTAAAGTTTTTAGTCTAGATCTACAGTCTAACATGGAAGACACAAGTGGCTATTGAGCACTTGAAATTTGGTTACTCCAAACAGAGATGTGCTATAATTGTAAAATACACACCAGATTTCAAAGATTTAGTATGAAAAAAAAGAATGTAAAATATCTCAGTAATTTTGTATAATTACATGTTAAAATGATGATATTTTGGATATATGGGGCTACAAATATAGTATTAAAACTATTATTATTATTAAAAATAATTGTACTTGTTTCTCTTTACTTTTTAAATGTGGCTATTAGAAATTTTTAAATTACATTTGTAGCTCACATTATATTTTACTGGACAGGGCTGGTCTAGAGTATATATTGTGACTGAATTCTGAAGATTTGATAAAACAAATTAGTTAATATTTACCTCCCTAACAGTCATCATAGATTTAACAGAAAAAGAAAGTATTAACTTGGATATTTCAATAGACCATAAGGGTATTTATATAACAGCAAATACAAAGATGTTAGAAATCTAGAGAAAGGAGAATTGTCTCCAAATTAGACATAGGAAAGGAAGTTCCAAAGCTTGAAAACAGTTGCCATCCTTTAAGAAGAAATAACTCTAATGTTGAGAAGGACAACTGGGCTAAATTGTCTTGATAGAAACGTTCTTTCAACACCACTTAACTTTTTGATATTCCCATGTTAAGTCGCCTTCTGTTTTGGATGGTCTTGGTGCTTGACAAGATGAGGAACTTTTTCTGAATCAGGCAGGGCAGTTTTAGAAAACCCCCCAGCCCAGTTGCTATTGTTTCTTAAATTAAGAATTTGGGCCTTTCAAAACCTGTCCTCCAGAAAGGAAATACTCTAGACGATCTGTTGAAACCTGGTTACAAAAGCACTTTACATCCCAGCAAATCCATTCCCAGGTACTCCCCCCAAGAAAAATGAAAACTTAAGTCATTAAAAAAAACTTATACATGAATAATCACAGCAACTTTATTCATGATAGCCAAAAATGTCCATTAGCTGATGAATGGATAAACTATGATATATTCATTCAGTGGAATGCTACTATGCAATAAAAAGGAATTAATTACTCATATATGCAACAATATGGATGAATCTCAAAACAATTACGCTTAGTAAAAGTCATCATAGAAAAAAAGAGTGCATACTGTATGCTTTCATTTACAGACTAATTGGCAGTCATAGAAATCAGAACAGTGGTTGCCTGGGCGGGGCGGCATGTAGACTGACTGTAAAGGGGCATGAAGGAATTTTCTGAGATGAGAATCTTCTATTTCTTCATTGGAATGGTGGTTACATGGGTTACACTTGCCAAAAGAAAGCATCAACCTGTACACTTAAAATGTGTGAATGTTACTGTACATAAATTATAACTCAATAAAGTTGATTTCTAAGAAAGAAAGGAAAAGAAAAAGGAAGGAGAGAGGGAGGAAAGAGGAGGGGAGAGAAAGAAGTAAAAGTACTAGAGAGCTGAAATCCCTGGAGGTTGTAGGTCAAAAGCAGCACAGCACAGTGTGGCATCAAACTGTTCAACATCAAGAAGGCAGCCTCAAAGGTAAAGAGGAGGTTCGTCCCCTTTGACCACCTTTCACCCATTTCCTGCGCCCCCCTCAAAAAAAACTATGTGAGGTGATGGATGTGTTAACTAACCTTATTGTGGTAATCATTTTGCAATATTTACATATATAAAATCACTATGTTGTACATTTTAAATTCACACAATGTTATATGTCAATTATTTCCCAATAAAGCTGGGAAAAAAAGGCGAACGAGAGAGTTGGTAACAAGTGCATATACAGAGAGACCCAGGAGCCCTTCGAGGAGATGAACCAGAAATTCTAACTCTAGGGATAAAGCCAAGTACAGAACAAGAATGTTGCCAGACTGGAGACAAGAGCAAATAAGGCAGATTGAACAAGCCTACCCAAAGCATGCTGCTTAATGGATTGATGTCAATCTCAAGTGAGGTATTTAATGTCACAACATTCTGTCCTTGGCCCTGTCCTACTGAACAATTTTATCAATGATTTGGATGAAGAAGCAGAGAGAGAACAAATAAGATGGATGATATAATCAGGAACAAAAATTAAAACTTCAGTTGTAGCAAAGGGATTAACATAAGAAAAAAATTATAGTCCTGCATTTAAATCTTCAAAACTAACTGCACCAATGTATAACAGGCAAGATGTAGCTTAACAGCAGCATGTATTAAAAAAAAGACTGAGGGTCTTTTGGGGGTAAAAAGCGCAATATGAGTCACTAGTGTAGTGTGACTGCCGTCACCCACGAAAACAATAAAACAAATTCAATCCTTAGCTACATCAGTATCTAAAGAAAATGATGATCACTCCTAAATCTAAAGAGAAAGATTAGCTTGTGCTGCTCATATCAAACCTAGAGAATTGTGTTCTGTTCTGGGTACCACACTTTAAGAAATAACATGAAAAGAATAGAGCATGTTCAGAGGATAGCACATAAAAGGATGAGGGGACTAGAAACCATGTAATATGAGGAATGACTGAATGAACTGAGAACGCTTAATCTGAAGAAGAGACTTCCCAGGGGACACAGTATCTTCAAATAGTCAAAGAGCTGGCATGCAGAAAAGGAGTTACACTTATTCAGCCCCAATGGGTATAACTTAGACCAATTTCTATTCCTTCTTGGCTTTGAAATTGATTGGAATTGTCAGTACAAAAAGATGGATGAAACCTGACAAGGACAACACAAAGAAGGAAAACTACAGGCCAATATCACTGATGAACATAGATGCAAAAATTCTCAACAAAATTTTGGCAAACCGAATACAGCAATACATTAAAAAGATTATACACCATGATCAAGTGGGATTTATACCAGGGACACAGGGATGGTTCAACATCCGCAAGTCAATCAATGTGACAGACTACATTAACAAAATGAGAAACAAGAACCACATGATCATCTCAATAGATGCAGAGAAAGCATTTGAAAAGATCCAACATCCATTTATGATAAAAACTCTCAATAAAATGGGGATAGAAGGAAAGTACCTCAACATAATAAAGGCCATATATGACAAACCCACAGCCAACACCATACTCAATGGGCAAAAACTGAAAGCCATCCCTCTGAGAACAAGAACAAGACAAGGGTGCCCACTCTCACCACTCTTATTCAACATAGTACTGGAGGTGTTGGCCAGAGCAATTTGGCAGGAAAAAGAAATAAAAGGAATCCAAATAGGCAACGAAGAAGTGAAAGTCTCGCTGTTTGCAGACACATGATCTTATATACAGAAACCCCCATAGGAAAACTATTAGAAATAATCAACAGCTACAGCAAAGTTGTTGGGTATAAAATCAACATACATAAATCAGTAGCATTTCTATACTCTAATAACGAACCAACAGAAAAAGAACTCAAGAACTCAATCCCATTCACAATCACAACAAAAAGAATAAAACACCTTGGGGTAAATTTAACCAAGGAAGTGAAAGACCTATACAACAAAAACTACAAGACTTTCCTGTAAGAAATTGATGACGATGTAAAGAGATGGAAAGACATTCCATGCACATGGATTGGAAGAAGAAACATAGTTAAAATGTCCATACTACCTAAAGCAAGCTGCAGATTCAACGCTATCCCAATCAGAATTCCAATGACATTCTTTACAGAAATTGAATAAAGAATCCTAAAATTCATATGGGGCAACAAAAGACCCTGAATTGCTCAAGCAATCCTGAGAAAGAAGAACAAAGCTGGAGGCATCACAATCCCTGACTTCAAAGCATACTACAAAGCTACAGTAATCAAAACAGCATGGCACTGGTACAAAAACAGGTGCACAGATCAATGCAACAGAATTGAAAGCCCAGAAATAAAACCACACATCTATGGACAACTAATCTTTGACAAAGGAGCTGAGGGCCTACAATGGAGAAAAGAAAGTCTCTTCAACAAACGGTGCTGGGAAAACTGGACAGCCACATGTAAAAGAATGAAAATTGACCATTCTTTTTCACCATTCACAAAAATAAACTCAAAATGGATCAAAGACCTAAAGATTAGACCTGAAACAACAAGTCTTCTAGAAGAGAATATAGGCAGTACACTCCTTGACATCAGTATCAAGAGAATCTTTTCAGACACCATAACTCCTCAGATGAGGGAAACAACAGAAAGAATAAACAAATGGGACTTCATCAGACTAAAGAGCTTCTTCAAGGCAAGGGAAAACAGGATTGAAACAAAAAAACAACCCACTAGTTGGGAAAAAATATTTACAAGTTATTTATCCGACAAAGGGTTAATCTCCATAATATACAAAGAACTCACACAGCTCAACAACAAAAAATCAAACAACCCGATCAAAAACTGGGCAGGGGACATGAACAGACATTTCTCCAAAGAAGATAGACGGATGGCCAACAGACACATGAAAAGATGCTCATCATCACTAATCATCAGGGAAATGCAAATCAAAACTACACTAAGATATCACCTTACACCTGTTAGAATGGCAAAAATTTCCAAAACAAAAAGTGACAAATGTTGGAGAGGTTGGGGAGAAAAAGGAACCCTCATACACTGCTGGTGGGAATGCAAACTGGTACAGCCACTATGGAGAACAGTATGGAGATTTCTCAAAAAGTTAAAAATAGAAATACCTTATGACCCAGCCATCCCACTACTGGGTATCTATCCAAAGCACTTGAAATCAGCAATTCCAAAAGTCCCATGCACCCCTATGTTCATCGCAGCAATATTTACAATAGCCAATATGTGGAAGCAACCTAAGTGCCCATCAACGGATGATTGGATAAAGAAAATATGGTCTATATATACAATGGAATACTACTCAGCCATAAAAAGGACAAAATCGTCCCATTCACAACAACATGGATGGACCTTGAGGGTATTATGTTAAGTGAAATAAGCCAGACAGAGAAAGACGAACTCTGTATGACTCCACTTAAACATAGAGACAAAGAAAACTGATTGGTGGTTACCAGGGGAAAGGGGGGGTGGGGGGTGGGCACAAAGGGTGAAGTGGTGCACCTACAACATGACTAACAATAATGTACAACTGAAATTTCGCAAGGTTGTAAACTGTCATAATCTTAATTCTCCCTAAGAAGAAAATGAGCTGGAATCATCGTATGGCCTTTTATTGTCCATTTTCACAAAACTTGACTAAAGAAGTTATATGTACAGAAAACTCAAATGGCCAATAAATCTATGAAAATACACTAAACTTTACTAGTTATCAGGGAAATGTAAGATGATAACATTACAGAAAATGAGACTGGCTGAGGGGTATATGGGAACTCTCTCTGCACTATCTTTGCAACTTTTCTATAAATCAAAAATTATGCCAAAATAAAACATTAATTAAAAACAACAGTACCTTTCAAACCTACAAATTTTTTTAAGTCTGATAATATCAAATATTAGCAAGGATATACGGAAAAGAGAAAGGGAGAAGGAGTATAAATTGTTAAAACTACTTTGGACAGCAATTTGGCAATATTTATAAAGTTAAAGATGCTCATAGCTTTTGACCCAGCAGTTCCACTCCTAAATGTATACCCTGGAACAGTGCTGCCACAATGGGGTAGCCACTAGCCACATGTGATTTCTGAGCACTTGAAATGTGGCGAGTCCAAAATGAGACATGCTTTAAGTATAAAATACATACTGGACTTCAAACACTTTCTAAGAAACAAAAAAGAATGTAAAATATCTCACTAATAATTTTTATATTGATTACATGTTGAAATGGTAACATCTTGGATATACTAAGCTAAATCATTTGTATTGTTAAAATTAATTTCGTCTGTTTAACTTTTTATAATGTGGTTACTAGAAAATATAAAATTATAATATATATAATAAAACATAACAAATATATTTATTTTTATTTATATTTGTTTATATTTATATATAAATATATAAAGTATTAAATATACAAGTATATTTAATATATAATATATTCTATTACATATTATATAAAATACATAATATAAATATTATAAAATATTATGCAATATAAAATAGTATATTATATATTAAATATATATATTTACTTATATTTATAATAAAAATATAAATATAAAATATAAAAACATAGTGTGTTTGCACTGTTTCAATGGGACAGCACTGCCCTATAGCCTCAACCACTAGTGCTCAAGAAATAAATCAATTTAGTGGGTCATAACCAGCATTTTTTGATAAAAAAGCATAGAATAGAAAATATCATTGTGCACTGCATGTAATAAGCATAAAACTGTTTCAAATGTTTGATACAGTGTGTATGTACTGGAGGTGATATAAAATATATTTCCTTGCCGTGGGTGGTAGTCAAAAATGTTTGGCTCCTGCCAAGCTCTCGGAAACACAATGTTCATTGTAGTGCTGGTAGTGCTGTTGTTTGTAACAGCAGATATTTGAAACAACTCATATATCCAACAAAAGGAGATTGGATAAACAAATTGTGGTACACTTCTAGTCAATGTAATAGTACTAATCAGCAGTGGAAATAAATGAATTAGAGCTAAAATATCCAAATGGGTAAATAACCAAAACATAATGCTGAGCAAAAAAAGACAAGTTACAGAAAAAAAATCATACAAAATGATACAATTTATGTAAAATTTTCAAAGATGACAAACTGTTAAGATTCAACAAACTTAGTGGTAGGTATACAGGTGTTCATTATATTACTTTCTATACTTTTCTGTGTGCTTCAAATATTTATGTAAATAAAAGGTCTCAAATACCATATGCTTAAAAGTCATAATCCCTAATCCATGTTTTTATCTGTAAGATACTACATCCTAAACTAAAACTTAAGGTAGGAAGCAGTGAGCTTTGTTGCTGTTGGTTTTTTCTTTTTTTTTTTAAAGATTGGCCCTGAGCTAACATCTGTTGCCAGTCTTTTTTATTTGTTCTTCTTCTTCTCCCCAAAGCCCCCCAGTACATAGCTGTATATTCTAGTTGTGAGTGCCTCTGGTTGTGGCATGTGGGATGCCGCCTCCCTGTGGCCTGATGAGCGGTGCCACGGCCGCGCCCAGAATCTGAACCCTGGAAACCCTGGGCCGCTGAAGCAGAGCGCGTGAACTTAACCACGCCGCCACCGGGCCAAGCCCTGTTGCTGTTGTTTTAAAATGACAAGAATTAACAAAATATTGACCTCAATTTTTTTAAATCATGGATTTTTAGCCGCCCTGGCTACACATATTTCATTATTATATGAATAATATGAAATATATATGAATGTGAATATATCATAGGTCTAATCATGTCCCCAGAAAAAAGGAAATACCATAAACGCTCCCATATCTGGCATGGTTGAGGAATCTCTTGTTCTGGTCCAACTGCTTTTGTTTATTAAGAATTCCCATAAATACTAAACAGGGATTACCACTTTTCAAAAGAATTAAGATACAATAAAATGCACTTAAACCTGACACTACACAGGATATAATTTATTTTTCACTGACGATTATGGAAAGGCACTCCAGGATCTTGCAGTATTTTTTTTTTCTTCATAAATAATATTTATTTGGTAAATCCATACATACAGAATATCTAATTTCCTGACAGTATACTGAATAAATGAAGTTTCGTTGTCAGTATCTTTTGAACTGGAAGCTAGCAGGTAGCACAGTTTCATTTGCTACTTCAGTCGTCTCAGACAAAAAACTCGGAAAGTATGTCAGAGCCAGACATTGTGCACCATGCAGACTTCTGCATTTTGCTGTTTTATTCTTCCCTTGCAAAAAGGAAGACTCTTGCAGTAATTTTTTTAAGGTACTTTTAACACAGTAGATTTCTATTTCAGATTAAACCAGTGTTATTTTGCATGCCATAAAACTCCTGAGAAAACAAGCTATGAATTGTGAATTCAATTTCCCTACACTAGCTTATAAAAGGGTTCCAGTGTCCTAAACATCTACATTGTTTTTCTGGTACATAAATAAGAAAAAGTTGGAGCTATGGATACTCCAACGAGATAAAATTCGGAAACGAGATACATTTAGAAGATTTTAGATAAGGCAGCAAACAGTTTGACATTTTCTTTACTACCATGTAAAGCTATATACCTTTAAAGTCCATGAAACGAAAATCAACATCGTCCATTTTTAAAGCCCTGGCTCAAGCCTATGAAATAAAAAAAAATATTTTAATATTCCGTCCTTTATCCTCCAGCTCCTCAATAAATTTCTTTTCAGCGAAATTTTTCCAGGTATTTGTTATTCAAAAGAAAAAAGTGCCGAGGAAATTTTAAAACCCAGAAAAAGTGGTTAAGGAGGGGTGGGGCCAGGCTGTCAGACGACAGGAGTCGGGCCTGGAGTAAATTTTTATCCCAAATCTTTTCTTACCATAATCCGCCTGGCAACCCGGAAACCAAGGCTCAGGGTACCCTGTGATTGGCCTGGCTGGTACTCGTTGCCTCCTCCTAATTGGTTCAAAATCCTTCTTCCCACCGCCCATACGTGCAAAGCATCCAATCACTCACCGTCCTTTTTCCCGCTCTCACAGACCCAGCTAGCGCCTCCAGCTGCCCGCCCCCAGCAGTCACCAACCATACGGCTTCAACGGAATTTAGGTCCTTCACAACCAAACTACAATAACTACTATCTCCCGCTTTCAGTGGCCCCGCACTCTCCCCATACTGCGTTCAAGTCAAAAAATCCTGCCTCTGCCCATCTTCCTTCACCTGAGAGGCAGCTACAACAGCTCTGTAGTTCAAAATCATTGCCGCAGGGCCACTCTAAAAAGTGTTGACCTAATGGCCGCATCTTCTTGCTAGTTAGAAACCACTCAACCAACCTGTACCTGACCCTCCTCTAGCCCTATCCTACCTACTAAATCACTCACCTCAGCCGGGACCGCCAACGCGCAACAGGGCAGTCTCCACAAACTGGGTCCAAGGTGCCCGTCGACGCTCGGGAAGCTCCTCCCCCTATAGTGACGTCAACCAAAGGCCACTCCCTATTGGCCTTTACTCTCTACGGCAGAGCTTACGCCTTGACGCGCAGTCTAGGCCTGCGGTCCTGGGGATGCAGTTCAGAGAGTAAGGAATTAGGATGTAATACCGGAAGCAGACTACAGTTATTGAGGGAAGAAGAGTGCAGACGACCGTGGTTACGGGAAAGAGGAGAGAAGGCCTTCAAAAGGAAGAACAGGGATGGAGGGACCAGGGAGGGGAAAGGGGAGAGAAGCGGAAGGAAGGACAAAGGGAAGGAAGGGAGGGAAAGTAAACAACGTTGCCCACTGTTTAATCAAGAGCGGCAACGGTCAGAAATATCAGAAATTGAGGAGACTGAAAAACCCTGTAGTTCCAAGACGTGTTTCTGCTGCCCTGCTCTTGTCAAACCTCAAGGAAACTGACTCCTCTGCAGGCTCACAGCGAGGGCAGGGGTCCCACCCATCTCCAAACAAATGGTTTTAGGGATGGGGGCGGAATATATAGTAACATGTTTGATTCCAGCTGAATCTATAGGTGATGCTTGCAACCAAGGACTTGGCCTCTACTTAAACCTCCATTCAGAGACAACAGTGTTAAGGCATGATGCCTCCAAATTTGGAGAAGAACCCAAAAATCAAACCATTAACAAGCCTCCCACTTCTTCCCTCACATACCCCTCTTTTAAACCTTATGCACTTCAGTCAAGCCAGACAGGCAGCTGGCTAACACGAAGAAGAAGAGAGATTGTGGCTTCAATTCTGGGAACGTTAACAGTTCCCTTCTGACCCTAAGACTCTCAGAGTCAGTCAATATTTATCATGGAAAAGACAGGGTTTCTAAAAAAAAATTTCTTTTCCCTCTTCAAAATTCTCTGCATCTAGATCACATCGAGTGAAGAAAAAAGGGAAAAGAAAGTACTGCGATGAACTCCTCTTGACTTTTGCATCCTGCAATTTGGTATTCATTTCATAATCCTAGATTGCTAAATTAGGGAAAGAAGTCTGGTGGAAAAGGGCAGTAGAGCATCCCATAGCTGACTGAATCCTGTTGCGCCGCATACTGTGTGACCTGGTGCTAGCTACTTACAATCTCAGGGCCTCAATTTCCTCATCTGTAAAATGGGAATAAAAGTAGTTCTATACACAATGGAATACTACTCAGCCAAAAAAAAAGACGAAATTGGCCCATTCACAACAACGTGGATGGACCTCGAGGGCATTATGTTAAGCGAAATAAGTCAGTCAGAGAAAGACGAACTCTATATGACTCCACTCATAGGTGGAAATTAGTATATTGAGAAGGAGATCTGATCGGTGGTTACCAGGGAAAAGGGGGGGTGGGGGGAGGGTACGGAGGGGGAAGTGGTGTACCCACAACATGACTAACAAAAATGTACAACTGAAATCTCACATGGTTGTAATCTATCATAACATTAATAAAAAAAAAAAAAAGTAGTTCTAGGCTTCTGGTTCAATAGAATATTGTGCATAAGTCATCTACAACAGTGGCTGGCGTACAGTACATACTTAACAAATGTTAGTTCCCATTATTGTTCCCCACTTTCTGGCTGGCAAACTAAAGGCTCCCAATTTCCATCATCCCACCCAGGCACCTGGCTCTACCATAACTTCTTCATTCACGGATGAACAGATGAATGAACAGGGTGATAATTAGACCTAGCTCTCAAGCCTACAGTGGTCTTTTCACACGCATCTTAGAGCTCTTAGTGATTAATAATGTCTGTAGCAGAATTGATGTTATATTGTCCAAGATTATATAAGGCATACAGAATCAAATGACTCTATTGACTAATACTGACTGTAAATATGACTCCAAAGTCAGAGCTACTGAGTAGGCACCACTGCATTGAAAGGGCCAGTGAATAAAGGAAAAAATGCAGAAAGAGTGAAAACCCTTATGTTGTATGGGTATCGCCAATATTTTTGTTTTTGGTCTAGATGGCCTCCCTAGATGTTATAAGGAAGAGAGAATTAAAAGAGATAGAAAAAAGGTAAAAGAGAGAAGAGGAAAAGGGATAATAAAAGAAGCAGGTGCATCTTGAGGAGGATATGCAAGAGTGAGTAGTAAAATGCCATTAAGTGACACTCAACATGCTGTAGATTATCTTCCCTTACCGTTTCATAAACTATAAATTTCCTGCTCCTACCTTTTAACAAATTGATGCAAAAATGGTGAAATAGATAGTACATAAGGCTGGTGAACAGCTTGGACTCTAATGAGAGCTTATTAAGACTCTCATTAATAGAGTGGATTAAAAGAGAGTAAGCAACCAAGAATGCAAATTACTTAATAAGGTAGCATTATATCTTGTTAAAAGAAGAAAAACACTTTCAGCATAAATATGCAATTATAGTCAGGAAAATTATAAAAACAAAAGTAATAATGGAGTAAGGGACAGGGGCTTGTTCTACAAGATATTAAAACTACCGTAAATAAAATTGTGTGGTAATTGTGCAGACAGATAAATGGAGCAAAATAGAGTCCAGAAACAGACCCAAATGTACAGAGAAATGATTCAAATCAGTGGGGAAAGGGATTATTCACGCAAAAGCATTGAAACAACAGAATATTCATTTAAAAAAATAAAGCTAGATCCCTGCCTCACTTCATATACCAAAATAAAGTCTGGATTAATCAAAGATTAAATTGAATCATAAAATTTCTAAAAGAAAATATGAGTGAACATTTTATAAACACAATGGCAAGATCTAAACACGATCTGAAAACCAGAATCAAAAAGGAAAAATAATGATAGGTTTTACAACATAAAAATTAAAATCTTCTGAATGGCACTATAAGTAAGGTTGAAAGACAAATCACAGACTAGAAAGAGGTTTCTTCCAACATATGTGACACATAAAGAGTTAACAAAAAGAGCTCTTAAAATTAAAAAGAAAAAGACAAATACTCTAGCAAATAAATCAGCAAAGAACATGATCAGACAATTTACACAGGAAGAAACATAGCCAATAAAGACATGAAAAGATATCCAACCTCATCAGTATCAAAGAAATGCAAATTAAAGCAAGGTAAATTTTTTTCATTTATCTGATTGGCAAAGGTTAAAAAGATCAACAAAACCTCAAGTTGGCAAGATACACAAAACAGGTACTCTTGTGCACTGTTGGTAGGAGTACAAATTATTGCAACTTTTCTGGAGGGCAGTTTGGCAATATGTATCAAAATCTTCAATGTGTGTACCCTGTTACCTGACAATTCCTCTTCTAGGAATTTTTCTAAAGGAAAAGTTGGAAAAATTTGCAAAGACAGATTAACAGAAACATTCACTGAAGCATTGTAAACCACTTAAATGTTCACCTAGTCAAATGTGGACTAGTTATGCAACTTAGGGTACATTGGTACCAGATAGTGGAATACTCAGACAGCCTTTAAAAACATTGCTGTGAAAACAACCTAAAGGTATAAAGCTAGGGAAATGCCTATATCCTACTCCTGCGTTTAAACAAGACAAAAGTTAGCAACTACTCAAAAAGATGTAATTATATAGATTTGAGTGGCTAAAAAACACTTAGGATGGTTTCCACCTAGGTATGAATAGGGAGAGGCATAAGCAGCTACAGGGGCCAACTAATCCCACTAATATGTAAATTATCAAAAAAAAAAAGAAAGAAAAAACTTTACACAGAAGGTATACACTTATATAAAATTGTATGCATGTTTGAAAAACATGTCTGGAAGAATATTTACCAACATAGTGCCAATGTTTATCTTTGAGTGGTAGGATTTGGGAGAAACTTCACTTTCTTCTTTCTATTTTTCAGTTTTTCGGTTTCCTACAGTGAACACATTTTTATCATTAGGAGGAAAAAAAAGCTATTTTCATTAAAAAAAAAAAAGTCCACAGGAAGATGAGGGAGTTTTTATCTGATGGGCATGTGTTTTCGCAATAAAGTAAGAGGCAAAGTCAAAAGCAGAGAGTAGGAGGGAGAGATTTGAAGAATGTGAATAAGGTAAGAAACTGTTGTTTCAGACCACAGGGGAATCAGAGAGAAAAAGAGGATTTCCAGCAGTGTTGGGCCTAGTCAAGGTTGGTGATCATTAACCTGCCCAGTTGTGTGTCTGTCTCCAACAATCCTGAACTACACAGGTGAAAGTATGGAGAAGATATTTGGATTCCTGTGGTTTGGCGAGGGGGGGAGGGGGGAGGCGGGCCGGAATACTCTAGAGTATTGCCTAGGGAGGTGAAGATATTTGCAAGAGTGATAATGATAATAAATGCAGGAATTTAAGTGGGATGGGAAAGGGAACAAGCAAAGATGGAGGAAACTGATAGAAAGAGAGAAAGCATATGTGGGAGCGGGGAGAGTGAATTGGAGGATTCATGAGGTCAAAGAATTGTTGCAGTGGGGTTACTTGAGCAAGTGAGCTGGGTAAGCTTGGGAAGTTGTGCATAGAGAACTTGATGCTTGAATTAGTGATTTCAGGTGTAGATTCTGGCAAAATCTAGGGTATAACCATGGGACTGGGTAGCTGAGGTGTAATTCATTGAACCAAATCACAGAACCACTCTCTCCTTCATATACTGTAATATTTTTATCCACACACTTCTTTCTCTTCAGATGCAGGCCCCAGAATTAATAGCCTTCAAGAGTCTGACTGGAATTTACCTTTCCTGCCTTATTTTTCCACTTCACCCCTTCAAAATCCTAGGCTCTGAGCAAACTGAATTATAAACTTTCCCATCTTCTTGCCTTTGTGCACAAGTTTCCCTCCTCTTGTAATCCTCTCCTGCCATTTGTGAAATTACACATTTTACCTATCCTTTAAGCACCAGTTTAAAAGCCTGTGTCTCCATGAACACTTCCCAGAACTCTCTGCCAGAACCCCCGTCATGTGAATTCTCATGGCACTTTGTGCATACCTCTTAGGACACATATTATTTTCTAGTTTGTATCTTTGTACTTATTCGGGCCAATTTTAGCTCTGACTCCTTGAGGAGATTAAGATTAGACCATGCCTAAAGCAATTTTCTACTTCATCTTCAAGCATAGCGTCCTGCGGAGTTTCTTCACTGTGTTGACTACCTAAGTGTTTCCAAAGTATGGGTATATGTGATTATTTTAGGTGGTGAATAGCCGAACATTTTTTAATGGTTGGATGTTTATTTTAATGTGTATTAGGAGAATACTTTGTTTTCTATTTTATGATGGTGGTGAAATGTTTTCTTTTAAAAATAAGTGTAGATAAGCTTAAAAAGTGTTTTTTTTAATAGTACAGGAATTACACAAATAGAGAAAAATTCATGAAGGTTATACTTACCTGTCTGAGGTCTGGGAAACACTGAACTGAATGAAAAAAGACTAGAGAATCAAATCACAGAACTACTCTCTCCGGTTTGTTTAAACAGTAGTACCAGGATTCATTCGCTCTCTCCATTGACAATCTTCTTTAAGCATATAGTAAATACAAGAATTGCCCATCTTAAAAAAAAAACCTCTCTCAACTCCCTCCAGATAATACCCTGAAATGCTGGCCTATTGTCCCTGTGTCCAATTCCTCACCCTCCATTCACACAACCCACTGCAATAATGCTTCCGCCCCCACCATCTGACCTAAAGTTGCTCTTAAAGTGATCAATTACCTACTAACTGACAAAACTAATGAATCCTTTTCTGTCCTTGTCTTATTTAACTTGGCTCTGTAGGCAGCATTTGGCATTGTCAGCTGTTCCTGAAAAGTCCTTTCCTCCCTAGACTTCCACATCACTCTCCTGTTCCTCAGTCTTTCCTTCTGCATCGCCTGCACTGAGTCCCTCCTCCTCTATTTCTATCCCCTAATCTTTTACTATTATGATGACTATAAAAGGGATGAAAAAAGTAAAGTTTGCACTTAGTAAAAAACTGAAAAAGTACAGAAGAGAAACCAGAGGCTAACAGTGTCTTGTATATTTGTCCAGAAAAAAAAATTATGTATAAATACATCTTTTGTTCTTTCACCCAAATGTTCTGCACCTTGGGGTTTTTGTTCCATTTGTTTTGTTTCTACTTAATAGTCTATCTTTCCATACCACCTCTTGGCACATGTAATTCTATCTCATTTTTTAATGGCTGTATAAGTATTCTACTGAATTAATATAACTTATTTGACGAGTTCCTTGTGATGCACATTAGGTAGCTTGCAAGTTTTACATTATATTATATAACTTTGCAGTAAATATCCTTATATATGCAAATTTAAAAAAATTCCTATGAGTGGAATTGTCAGATCAAAAGGAATGTTTTTAAGTCTTGTATCATCAAATTACCCTCCACAAGTTACAAAAATGTATATCCCCATCATGCACAAGACTGCCTGTTTACCCTCACTTTCACCAACACCTAGTCATTGAAATTTGTTTTGCCAGTCTGTAAGGTAAGAACTGAGATCTCATGGTTGTTTGATTTGGACTTCTTTAATGAATGAGGGTGAGTACCTTTTCTTATATTTACAACTTTCACTCATTTTTCTATCAGGTTATTCATCTCTTTCCTATTGATTTGTAAGAGATCTTTGTATATAAAGGAAACTATATAATTTGTGCTGCAAGTTTTTTTTCTTCTGTTGATTTTGTCCCAAGATAATCTTTAGCCCCAGATACAGCTTCTATCACATACACATATGTCCTCTGTGTCGATGACTCCTAAAT
Organism: Equus quagga; assembly: GCF_021613505.1. Taxonomy (NCBI): domain Eukaryota; kingdom Metazoa; phylum Chordata; class Mammalia; order Perissodactyla; family Equidae; genus Equus; species Equus quagga. The sequence continues at coordinate 69,048,891 of NC_060276.1, read as the reverse complement.
CTAAAACTCTAGCCCAGACCTCTAGCCTAGCTCGAAGTTTCAATTGTTGATTACATATCTTCACCTATATGAAGCAAAACTCCTGTATGTTTATAAACTCAGCTTATCTGGAGCTGAATTCATTTTCCCCAAATATGCTCTTCCTCTTATGCTCTCTATCTTGGCTAATAATTTGATCACTCACCCAGAAATCTAAGTCATCCATTTTTTTCTTATCTCCTACATCCACTGACCAAAAACTCTGAAATATTTTGCCCAAATGACTGCAGTGCCCTCCTAATTACTACTAGCAACCTCACACAGTGGTCAAAGAGCACAGGCTGCAGAGTCAGACAGAACTGGGTTTGTATCCTGGCCCTGACCATTCCAACTTAGGTGACCTAGAGCATATTTCTTATCCAAAACATTTTCGCTCATCTGTAAAAAATAATTATCATAACATCTACTTCATAGGGTTATCGCAAGGACTAAATCAGATTGTGTGGGAGGCTGGCCTGGTGGCATAGCAGTTAAGTTTGTGCACTCTGCTTCAGCAGCCCAGGGTTCGCCAGTTTGGATCCCGGGCACGGACCTATGCACTGCTTATCAAGCCATGCTGTGGCAGGCATCCCACATATAAAATAGAGGAAGATGGGCACAGATGTTAGCTCAGGGCTAATCTTCCTTTAAATAAATAAGTAAATAAAAATTGTATGCACAGTATCTGATATATAATAAATACCCAAAAAGCTATTATCACACTATTCTAGCTTCCCCCACCCTCTTCCAAGCCATCCTTCTTGCTGTTGTCAGACTAACAAATCCAGCCATCCCCCTTGCTTGGAATCCTTCAGTGACTAGCCCCCTCCTTCACACACACATCATTTATAAGATAACATGTGAGTCCTTAGCAGGGTATACAAGACTATTCATAAGGTCTCTGTTATCTTTCACCACAAACCCATATACGCTACCCTTGAACCACATTAAACTGTACAGCATACCCTCAAATACAATATGCTCATTCACACTTCCATGGCCTCCCTTCAGTCCACTTCATAATACCTGTTGTTCAAGACTCAGGTCAAGCACATCCTTCTCTGTGCTTCCGTAGCACTCAGCACTTCCCCGTGCCCTGATGCAAATCGTACTGTTTCATGTTTAGCTATTTGTCTTTCTCACTAGATTGTAAGCTCCTTAAGGGCAGGGACTATGTTTTATTCATGTTTGTATCCCCAGTACCCAGCATGGGGCCTAGCATTTTATAGGAGCTCCACATGTTTGTTGAATAAATGGATGAATGAATAGTTCTTGGTCTGAGCAGAGCACTGACCTCTATTCCCTCATTACTTCTGTAGCAGTCAGTATCTATACACATATACAGTCCTTTACCAACCCCTCCTATTGTCTGCCCCTCCTTCCAGCAGTGCCAAACACCCAAGCCTAAATTTCTGTTGCCCAGGCAGTTACAGGAGTCTGGGACTGGTCCAACTAGAAGGGGTAGAACAGAAGACAATGGTTTCAGTGTAGGCCCTGACCAATGCCAGTGTTGAGATCAGAGTCCCAAAGACGAGTGCTGCTGTCTACTTATTCAAAACATAACCTTTAGTGTAGCATGGGGAAAACATATCTCAAGATCATTCCTTTAAGTGTGACTAGACTTGATGGCTGCCTACACTACCTTCCTCAAACCCTGAGCCAACAGGAAGCACACACAAGCACAACAGATAACTCGTGGTGACTGGAGCAAACAAAGGACATTTATCTGAAGCTCTCCACACTGAAAGTCAGGCTCCACATCATCTCAAGCAAGCAAAGAACAGGACATAGTTTCTTTTTCTAGTTTCTTTTAATAATAATGTTTTAAAAGTCAGTGAGCAGCTACAGACACAATTAAAAAGTAGACAAGTTAAAAAAATTAGACAAGAAACAGCAAAGACACATCCTTCACTCCACAATAAATACAGAGCTCTACTAGTGTTCTCCCACCAACATCCCATGGGAGGCCTAGCTCTCTGTGGTCAGGAATCCTCTCCATTATTGTGCAGGGGAACCAGACAGCCTTCAGGTGTGATGATGTCAAATCGAATGTGTACAGGCACCACTGAGATCGAGGTCTACAGTTTTGGCTCTGGATTTGAGTGGGGGTTGATCACTCTTAACCTCTTCCAGGCTGTGCTGGATCCCATAGCCAAAGTAGATAGCAAACCCTAGTGGGGAAAGGTAGCTGTGAGGTTGGGAAATAGCAACCTGTAAAGGCTTAATAGGTCTCCTACTCGAGACCAAGAGAGAAAGAGTTGGGATAGGACACCCAAGAGGCCTACCCTTCCCAAGTAGATACCTACCAATCAGCATCCAGACCCCAAATCGGGCCCAGGTGCCAGCTGTCATCTGCATCATAAGGTAAACATTCACAAAGATGCTCACTAGTGGGAGGAGAGGCAAAGCAGGTACCTGGGAACAAATCAAATCCTTCTTTGTACATAGCACAAGGTGACCTGGAAAGAGATCCCTAACCCACTCAAGCCAGGAAAGGGAAGAGTCCAACTCCTACTCACACTGTGTATTTCAGTACCCACTCATTTAGTGTACCTCATATGGGACTCAAGAATACAGAGTTTGGGGAAATGGAACTGGAAAGAACTAGGGAGGATCAGAGAAGTCTTTGGCTTAGGCATCTCCTATATCTTTCCTTTCTTGCGCAATTAAAGAATATCTATGCACTCTATTAGACTGCAGGTATCTGGAGCCTATTCTTCCAAGATGGGTTGGTGGGCAGAAAGAGAGGTCATTTACCTTAAAGTGAAGGGGAGCAGAGCTCTGTGGCTGTCTCCAAATGACCCCAGTGATCCCAGTAATGAGCATCAGGAACAGCCCAACCACTGCAATCCACACTGGGTCTCCAAAAAGCAGTGGAATTGGCCAGTGGGCCAGCACCAGGCAAAGGACAGTCAGCAGTAGAGCTTTAAGAGTCAAGTAGAGAAACATCAAAACCAACTCGAGCCCAACATTTTAAGATGTTAAAGCACCCCATTCCAAGGAAGGTGACCCTCTCTCTAGTTCTTCCTCAGCCACCCAATGCCACACGCTCCTTCCCCCTATCATGCTGACCTCATAGCCACCCCAGAGAAAAATTCCACTGCTTACCAAGAAGTGAGGAACAAATATAGACAACTTGGCCAGAGAGTGGAGTGGGGATGGAGCTGAGTGGACAAAATAGTCCCTGGAGGGTTAGCTTCTCCCCTTCAGGTAGCTTCTCCTCCTGCAGCTCCACTTCATCTTCCTCATTCTTCATCTCCTGGTCAGGCTGATACCTGAGGCAAGAGTAAGAAGGCAGTATTAAGAACAACCCTTAACCACTCTACCATCTTCATCCAGGCAGTTTAACCTTCCTCATCAGGGTAGGGTAGAAGCTCTTTTTGGCCGGGAGGGATATCCATATTCCTCAAGGAGAGTCAGGACAAGGAAGGCAGAGGAGGAAGGCGGAGCAGATCCCCATCATTCCTCATCCAAGAATAAAAACCAAAAATCACAGTATGTGCAAAAATAGAGTCTCACCTGAGGATGAGAACACAAATAGCCACCAGGGAGTAAGCAAGCAGGGTCCCAATTGACATGAGATCCACAAGATCAGTGAGTTCAAATAGGAATGCCATGAATGCTGAAAGTGATGGGCACAAAACAAGAAATGAGAGAAGGGAAGAGCAAAGTTAAGGGAGTTGGTGAAACAACTAGGGGAAGTGCAAAGACGATTTTTTACCTGCAATAATGCCAGAGACCACAGTGGCCACGATGGGGGTGTGTGTGCCAGTGTGGATCCGGGCAAGGACACGGAACAGGAGGCCATCCTCCGCCATGGCGTAGATCACCCGAGGCATGGGAAACATAGAGCCCAAGAGGCTAGAGAGAAGGATGCCCAGAGTGGCATGAGTTGACTGTGATCTCTCTCCCCAACCCTGTGAGATTAAGGAGTTTCCACCTTCTCCTCACAGCCCTTTTAAGGGGTATTCTCTGCTACTGAATGCTTTAACCTGAGACTCTGACATCAGAGGAGAACAAATATTTGACACTGACCTGGTAGAAAGAGCACAGAGGGATCCAATAGCCACAACATAGCGGGCAGGGGCCCATCCAATATGGAGAAATGCCTCAGGCAAGGGGCTCTCAGGTTGAAGCTGGTAGTAAGGCATCATGAGCGTGAGTGCCGAAGAGACACCAAAATACGCCAAAAAGCAGACGAATAGTGAAATCACAATGCCCATGGGGATGGAACGCTGGGGATTCTGGGCCTCTTCCCCTGCAGGAAGGGGCACAAGATTCTGAATCAGGGAAGCAGGTTTGCTCCTCTGCCACTCCCAATCTGCATGCAGCCTGAGCATACACTGTGCCCAAACCCCAGACAGAATGGAATGACTGTGTTACCAGTGGTAGCAATACAGTCGAAACCAACAAATGCATAGAAACAGGTAGCTGCTCCACGGAGAATCCCCTCGAAGCCGAAAGGCACAAATCCTCCAGAGCCCAGAGGGCCCAAGCTAAAGTGGAAGAAGGGATGGAAAAGGTAAGGGTGTGTTCAGCCAGCTCTGCACCTTTCTCTAAAGCCAAACTACTGAGCTAGATCTTCAACGCCTAGGCTCCCATTCCTCCCCACTCCCAATCCCGAATCCCTCAGCCAGGAGCCCCCTGCTCCCCACCATGTTCCCAGCTCTGCATCTCTTGAAAATGAATCTCCTAACCTATATGTGTCATTGAGTCCAGCCATGGCCAGTTCGTAGTCCTCTTCTGTGAGCTTCCAGTTGTGCAGGTCCCCCTTAATGAAGCCAGAGACGATGACAAAACCGAGAACCAAAAGGTTCATCCCTGTGAACACCTTGGTAACCAGGGCCGACTCACTAGCCCCCAGAGCCAGCAATCCTGTGGGAAAGAGGCATTCAGGACTCCAAGAAATAATGTCCTCAGTGCAAGCTTTGTTTCCTAGCCTTTATTTACGTGCAGACCGTTCCTTCCCAGCTTCTCTTCTTTCTCACCATTATCACCTCCACCAAGCCCTTCTCAGGCCTAGTCCCTCCTAGCCCATCCCCATCATTATCCCTGTCCCTTGCCTCACCAGTGAGCAACAACACAAGGCCCATAGCAAAGAAGTCTGGATATTCTGCGAGGACACGGGGAACATGCAGTGAGATGCTCCCCTGCAGGGTCTGGGAGATGTGGTTCCCAATTAGGTTGTCAAAAGCTGAGCTCCAGGCCCGGGCCACACTGGCTGTACCTGGTGGAGCAGAGGGAGAAACATGGGGTCAAGTTTCCTCCCTCCTCTCCTCCCTCCCCCATACCAGTCTCACAAGAATCCCTGCTATTTTCACCTATTCTTACTTTTAAAGAACCAAAACCAGTCAATTAAGGAAACCAGGACAGAGTAAGTATAATGAACAATTTCTCCACACCTTCAACCCTCCTAGCCCCCCAACACACTCACATTGAGGGATATCGAAGTCCTGTGAATGATGAAGAACACCTCACTTCACCATTCCACCCAGATTTCCTGACTCAAAGCCCCTTCTCTGGCTGTGCAGTTCCCTCCCTGCCCCACCATCTCACCGATAACATAGGAGAGGATGAGGTTCCAGCCAGTGGTGAAGGCCCAGAGTTCACCCACAGTGACATAGCTGTAGAGATATGCAGAACCAGAACGGGGAACCCGGGCACCAAACTCCGCATAGCACAGCCCAGCCAACACAGAAGATAGGGCGGCCACCAAAAAGCAGATCACAATGGATGGTCCTGCTTTATCTTTGGCCACCTCACCAGCCAGGACATACACGCCTGCACCCAACGTGCTGCCCACACCCAGGGCCACTAAATCCAAAGTACTCAGGCATCTGGCAAGGCGAGTCTCAGCCATGCCTGGCTCCAGCGTACGTCTGCGTACCAGCTTTTGACCAAATCTGCGGAGTGCCTGCCACAGCATTCCAGCTGGAATTGAAGAGGATGCTAGGATCTGGTGAAAAACAAGACAAAAGCCCTTCAATAGGGCTCATTATCCCTAAGCTCTGAGAGTGAATTACAATACCCACTCCACCAAGCAAAGGAACCATGGGGGGATGGGGAGGAGGATACTGAAGGGACAAAGGCAAGTCACTTTTCCTCCAACCTCAGTTTCTGCCTATGCAAGTAGGAATAACAATAACTCACAGGTTTGTGGAAGGAGTGATTTCAGAAAAGGCATGTGTGAAAGTCCCCTATAGCACAGTGGCCTGGCACCTAGTAGGGGCTCAGTCGATATTAGTCTCTTCTTTCTCTCGCAGGGAAACTAGAGGATTTATCCTAGACTCCAACCCAGGAACCGTGGAACCTAACCTGTGTCTCTTCCCTGGCCTGTAGCTCCTTGGGAACCAAACAGAACTCAACCCAGGAGGGGCAGCAACTCTGGGGAGAACCTCCTTCTCACATCCAATATCCATTTTCCTTTTCAGTGCTCGCCCCCAGGGCTACTTAATAAGCATGGTTCCTAGACCGCCTGGAGGGAGGAGGGATCGACCTCCGCTGCAGATCAGAAGTGAACACCGACTCAATTCCATCCCTCCTCACCAAGCCCACACAGCGTAACTGGGGCGCAGCCGTCGCCCAGGGCAGTAAGCAAATGTTCCCCCACTTCCTCCCGCCTCGCTAGGCTGACCAGCAAGCATCAACAGTGAGGCGGGGCTTCGACATCTGAAGATTTGGAGACGCGCCCCGAGAGGGGCCCCAGAGCAGCCCGACATGGCTCGCACTGGAGAGCAGGGGTTCCACCTTATGCACCCCCGACTCGGCCCCCAGATTCTTATGCCGCCCTTTGGAAACGGTCTGGGGCTGAGGTGGAGATGGGAGCCTTGGCTCCCGGGGCCGGGGTCTCGCCAGCAACAGGTCACGACTGCACTGATGCAACTGCATGCCATGGTTGCCAGAGAATCCTAGGTATGCCCGGACCCTCGCCGTCTCCCTCCGACACACGTGTCGGCCCCCAAGGCTTACCAGACAGCTGTTGCGAGCCCAAGCAGTGGAGAGTCTTGGATGGGGTTCGGTGAGGCTGAGTTAAGCCGAGTTGGGTTGGGGCTGCCGAGTTCGGTTGCTCAGGCTTCAAAGCTGCTGCTTGGGGTCGTTGCGCGCCAAGCGCCCCTTATATACACCAGGAGGCGGAGCGGGTAACGTCATGGAATCCCACCCCCAATCCTCCTCCCTACACACAACACACACACGCGCACACACACACACACACACACACACACACGCCTCAGCTTTGTAAAAGGGATTGCGTATAACACACACGCGCGCGCGCGCGCGCGCGCGCGCTCCTCAGTTTTGCAAAAGGGATTGCGTGTGGCCTGAGACTGCTTCCCACTTGCAACAGCAAGACCAGCGCGGCAAGGAGCGAAAAATGGGGGAGGGCAGCCTTTTCCCATTCTCCTTGCTTATCGTCAGAGCAGGACAATGAGAGGCTCCCTGGCCAGAGACCCCATGGGATTTTCTACCTTTGTGCCTTGATAGTCAGAACCAGTGATTGGCAGGTGTGGGGGAGGGGAACAAGAGGTGGAGGGGAAAACAGCACAGGGAGTCTTCAACTCACTCTCCCTTAGTCTTGCTTAGCTTTCTTTTCTACATGAGGTTCCCCCACCCCTAAAATCGTTCCCAAAGACCATATCAGATTATGGACAGCCATCTGATTCCCACTCCTCAGCTCTCACCCTCAACTGTGGGTGTTTCTAATGCAGTCAGCAAAATAATGGAAGATGATTTCAACCACCACCTGAAAACAGATAATCAATCCCATCTAGATTTCTAGGCCCCAATCTCTCCACAGTGTGTCTTTAGCTGCCTATAAATGTTAAACTATTAAATATGAAATACAGACAATATTGAAATATTGGAGGAGGGAGTTTATTTAATCCCTTTTTACTGATGAGTAAGCTGAGGCTCAGAGGCATGACTTGCCTGACATCATACCATAATTATGTGTGACCACTTTACTGATAAAACCTGGCCTATTGGACTTCAATGCCTGCCTCCCACAGGCGCCATACCTCATTTAAATGCACAAGAAGAGGAGGTGTGGCATCAAGCAAAACCAAACAGGGAGAGGCATCAGCATCAAGACAGACCCTTTCAAGCTAGGAGTTTCTGGGAAACAGAAGAGGAGCAAAAGAATCAAAGAATGATCACATGGAGTGTCAGACCCACAATCTCATCCAGCCCAATCAGTTCTTAGTCATAATGGAGCAAGAAGGGTTGTGAAGGTGTGCTTCTCCTCTATCAAGACATCTCAGGAATTAAGGATGGACCCAAATATCCTTGTTTTCTTTATATTATCCATTATGCTTACGTCACCCATGAATCTGTCTAAAATCTAAATCCCTTTTGAAGTAGTAATTGGTATTTTCAGATAAATACAGCTCCATTTGGGCATTCCTTAAGTATTTATCAAGCACTGACTATGTGTGTAACACGTAGTATAGCAATGAAGAGACTACAAAGGAAACATAAAATAAAACCCTTGCCCTCCTAGTCTTAAAAATCTAGTTACAGAAGGAAAACACACCCCGTACAATTGAAACACTATGACATAGGGGTTAGGAGCGCAGTCTTCGGAGTTAGACCCAGGGTAACTTCTCAGCTCAGCCACTGTGGCCTTGAGCAAATTGTCTAACATCTCTGAGCCTCAGTTTCTGGATATAATATACACATTTCACAGGGTTTTGGGGATTCTTAGATGAGATTATAAAGTCAACTCTTCCTGCCTGACACATGGGAAGTATTCAACAAAAACTTGACACATACTCAGAATAATATGTTAGTGTGTATGATGATGATTTGGTTGTTTAGATTAGGTGATTGATTTGATTATGAGATTAATTGACAAATTGGTGTTGGAAATATTCAAGGAAAGAAGTCATCAGTACAGACTGGAAGATATAAACAAAACCTTTTAATTTGTAAGGTGTTGAGGAGGATAGTAGGCAGGACTTAAGCTGAACCTTGAAGGATGAAGGGTGGATGAGCTCTGGACCTACAAAGAAGCATGAAGTAAAGCCAGGGGCCCATGTAGAGACCAGCATATCAAGTGCAGTGTTTGTTAGGCAGCAGTGGAAGATAAGGTTGAATGATGGGACGACCCAGTATGTAAACAATAATTCTTATCATTGGTCATAGACTCACACCAGTCAAATCTAACAGTGGACTTAATAGGCACTCAATTATTCAATAAAAGCTTAGTCAATTAATTAGAAGCATCAGGGGGTGTCCTCCAATTCTAATATTCCAAGATTTTGTGAACAACTATTTTCGTTCACCTATCCATCCCTTTCATGAATTTGTAGAATTTAACCATATTTCATTCCTCAGCTTTTCTTTTTCCAGAAGTTCCATGGTCTCCTCAATCATTATGGACTTTCTCCAACTTTAATATCCCTTTCTTGCGGTACAATGACCAGGTGCAAAACATTGAATTTTTTGTTTTTATTATAAAACAATTTAACACTAATGAAAACTGCAAAAAAGTCACCCTTAATCCCTAACAAACCAACTATTTGTGTTTTTGCATGCTCTGTTATGGTCTTTGTACATATCTATATAGCATATAACTTTACATTCTCCTTTTTTCACAATCAAATATTTTTTCAAATTTCTACTAGTATTCAAAATTATCATTGTTAGTGATTGCATAGTGCAATATTCCATAGCACTGATGTACTATTATTTATTTAACCATTTAAACATTTCTTCAGGTTGTTTCCAGCTTTCCTTTATACTAAGAAACACTTTCATTAATACAACGTCTCTATTTAGTTGAATTACTTTCTTAAGTTTCATTTCCAGGAGTGGGACTATTGAGTCAAAGATAATGAACATGTTTATAAACTTTCGTACTTATTACAGTGCTTCACCAAAGGATTTTTATCAACTTAGAGTGCTATCAGCCATGTTAGAGTAAAGCAGGGTTACCACAATCTCACCAGCATAGTTATCATTTAAACAAGTTATTTGCTAATAAAATAACAGAAGTAGAAAGAAGTTCATTCTGTTTATAATGAATATTTCTTTTTGAAACTGTTTATTCATAGCTTTTCTTTTTCCCACTAACTTATTTGTCTTGATGCTTTCCTTATAAATTAGAATAGATTCTTTTTTTTCCAGTTTCATTGAGAAATAATTGACATACATCACTATATAAGTTTAAGGCATATAGTGTAATGGTTTGATTTACATATATTGTGAAGTGATTATCACAATATGCTCCGCTTAACATCCATCTTCTTGTATAGATACAAGAAAGAAAAGAAAAAAGGAAAAAAATTTTCTCCTTGTGATGAGAACTCATAGGATTTATTCTCTTAACAACTTTCCTATATATCACACAGCAATGTTAGCTATAGTCATCACATTGTACATTACATCCCTAGTATTTATTTACCTTATAACTGGAAGTTTGTACCTTTTGACCACCTTCCTCTAATTTCCTTTCTCCCCACCCTCCACCTCTGGTAACCACAAATCTGTTCTCTTTCTATGAGTTTAGGGGTTTTTTTAGATTCCAAATTTAAGTGAAATCACACAGTATTTGTCTCTCTCTGACTTATTTTACTTAGCATAATGCCTTCAAGGTCCATCCATGTTGTCACAAATGATAAGATTTCCTTGCTTTTTTATGGTTAAATAATATTCCATTGTATATATATATATATATATATATTACAACTTCTTTATCCATTCATCCATCAATGGACACTTAGGTTGTTACCATATCTTGGCTACTGTAAACAATGCTACTATGAACGTGGGGGTGCAGATATCTTTTCAAGTTAGTGTTTTCATATCTTTGGATATATTCCCAGAAGTGGAATTCATGAATCATGTGGTAGTTCCTTTTTAATCTTTTGAGGATCCTCCATACTGTTTTCCATAGTGGCTGCACCAATGTACATGCCCACCAACAGTGCACCAGTGTGCCTTTTTCTCCACATCTTCACCAGCATTTGTTGCATCCTGTCTTTTTGATGATAGCCATTCGAACAGGTGTGAGGTGATATCTCACTGTGGTTTTAATTTGCATTTCCCTAATGACCAGTGATATTGAGCATTTTTTCATGTAGCTGTTGGCCTTTTGTATATTCTCTTTGGAGAAATGTCTATTCAGATTCTTTGTTCATTTTTTAATTGTTTTTTTTTTTTTTGCTATTGAGTTATATGAGTTCTTTGTATATTTTGGATATTAAGACCCTATCAGATATATAGTTTGCAAATATTTTTCCCATTCTGTAGATTGTCTTTTCCCTTTGTTGATGATTTCTTTTGCTGTGCTGAAGCTTTGTAGTTTGATGTAGTCCAACTTGTTTATTTTTTATTTTGTTGCTTGTGCTTTAGGTGTCATATCCAAAAAATGCTTACCAAGACTCATGTCAGGGAGCTTTATTCCTATGTTTTCCTCTAGGAGTTTCATGTCTCACATTTAAGTCTTTAATCCATTTTGAGTTAATTTTTGTGAGTGGTGTAAGATATAGGTCCAGTTTCATTCTTATACATGCAAATGTCCAATTATCCCAGCATCATTTATTGAAAAGACTGTCTTGTCAAATATCAGTTGACTATATATGCTTGGGTTTATTTCTGGGCTCTCAATTCCATTCCATCGGTCTATTTGTCTGTTTTTATTCGAGTACCATGCTGTTATGATGACTATAGCTTTATAGTATAGCTAGAAATGAGGAAGTGTGATGCCTCCTGCTTTGTTCTTCTTTCTCAGGATTCTTTTCAACTCTTCAGGGTCATTTGTGGTTCCATATACATTTTAGGAGTGTTTTTTCTACTTCAGTAAAAAATGCCATTGGAATCTGGGTAGGAATTGCATGAATCTATGGATGGCTTTCAGTGATATTGACATTTTAACAATATTAATTCTTCCAATCCATGAACACAGGCTATTTTTCCATTTATTTGTGTCTTCTTCGATTTCTTTCATCAGTGTCTTGTAGTTTTCAGAGTAGAGATCTTTCACCTCCTTAGTCAAATTTACTTTAAGTATTTTATTGTTTTTGATGCTATTGTAAAAGGGATCGATTTCTTTATATCTTTTTCAGAACATTCATTGTTAGTGTATAGAAATGCTACTGATTTTTGTATGTTAACTTTGTATCCTGCAACTATACTGAATAGAATGAATTCTTTGTGTAGATATTAACCTTTCTTCTGTAATATTTGATTCAAATATTTTCCAGTGTTTGTTGCTTTTATTTACAAAGTTTAAATTTTCAAACCTTTTATTGAGGTATGATAAATACAGAAAAATGTGCACACTGGTATCATAAGCATACAGTTCAATGAAGGTTCACAAAAGGAACACATCCATGTAAAAGCACCCACAGCAAGAAACAAAACATTATCAGTATCCCAGAAATCCCCTTCACTCTCCCTTCCAGTTCCTACTCACCAGCCCCCCAACAAGGCTTACCTCTGTCCTGACTTCTAACCGCCTAGACTTTTCTTTACTGTATGTAAATGGAATCATACTGTATGTAATCTTTTGTTGATTGAGAGAAAATTCACCCTTTCAAGGTGTACAATTCAGTAGTTTTTAGTATAGTCAGAGCTGTGCATCCATCACTACAAGCAATTTTAGAACATTTTCATCATCCCAAAAAGAAACCCTGTTCCCATTCCCAGTTACTCCCCATTTCCTCCCAAATCCCTCATCCCAGCCCTAGGCAACCACAATTCTACTTTTGGTCTCTACAAATTTGCCTATTCTGGATATTTCACATAAATAGAATCATACAACATGTGGTCTTTTATGAACTGGCTTCTTTTATTTAGCATAATGTTTTCAAGGCTCATCCATGTTGTACCGTGCATATGTACTTTCTCTTTATTGCCAAATAATGTTCCATTGTATGGAAATACCACATTTTATTTATTCATTCATCAGCTGATGGCCATTTGGGTTGTTTCTAAATTTTTTTTTGGCTATTATGAATAATGCTGGTATGAACATTAGTGTACAAGTTTTTCTGTGGACATATGTTTTAAATTCTTTTTTTTTTTTTTTTTTAAAGATTTTATTTTTTCCTTTTTCTCCCCAAAGCCCCCCGGTACATAGTTGTATCTTCTTCGTTGTGGGTCCTTCTAGTTGTGGCATGTGGGACGCTGCCTCAGCGTGGCTTGATGAGCAGTGCCATGTCCGCGCCCAGGATTCGAACCAACGAAACACTGGGCCGCCTGCAGCAGAGCGCGCGAACTTAACCACTCGGCCACGGGGCCAGCCCCTGTTTTAAATTCTTTTGAGTACATACCTAGGAGTGGAATTGCTGGGTCATATGGTAACTCTATATGTAACCTTTTGAAGAATTACCAGACTGTTTTCCACAAAGGCTGCACCACTTTACATTCCCACCAGCAGTGTATAAGGGGTTCAATTACTCCACATTCTCACCAACACTTGTTAAATCCATCTTTTTGATCATAACCATCCTAGTAAGTGCGAAGTGGTATCTTATCGTGGTTTTGATTTGCATTTCCTTAATGACTAATGATGTTTAGCATCTTCTCATGTGCTTCTTTAGAGAGAATATATTCAAATCTTTTACTCATTTTTAATTGGGTTGTCTTTTTATTGTTGAGTTTTAAGAGCTCTTTATATTCTAGGAAAGCCTGAGAAAAAAGAACAAAGCTGGAGGTATCATAATCCCTGACTTCAATATGTATTACAAAGCCATAGTGCTCAAAACAGCATGGTACTGGTACAAAACAGGCAGACAGATCAGTGGAACGGAACTGAAAGCCCAGAAATAAAACCACACATCCACGGACAGCTAATCTTCAACAAAGGTGCCAAGAACATACAATGGAGAAAAGATAGTCTCTTCAATAAATGGTGTTGGGAAAACTGGACAGCCACATGCAAAAGAATGAAGGTAGACCACTATCTCACGCCATACACAAAAATAAACTCAAAATGGATCAAAGACTTGAAGATACGTCCTGAAACTATAAAACTGGAAGATGATATCGGTAGTACACTCTTTGACAGCGAACTTAAAAGGATCTTTTTGAATACCATGTCTACTCAGACAAGGGAAACAAAAGAAAACATAAACAAGTGGGTGTTCCTCGGACTAAAGAGCTTCTGCAAGGCAAAAGAAACTAGGATCAAAACAAAAAGACAACTCACCAATTGGAAGAAAATATTTGCAAATAATATATCCGACAAGGGGTTAATCTCCATAATATATAAGGAACTCACACAATTGAACTACAAAATAACAAACAGCCTGATCAAAAAATGGACAGAGGATATCATCAGACATTTTTACAAAGAAGATATACAGATGGCCAATAAACACATGAAAAGATGTTCAACATCACTAATCATCAGGGAAATGCAAATCAAAACTACACTAAGATACCACCTTAAACCTATTAAAATGGCTATAATCGGGGCTGGCCCCGTGGCTGAGTGGTTAAGTCCGCGCGCTCCGCAGCAGGCGGCCCAGTGTTTCGTTGGTTCGAATCTTGGGCACGGACATGGCACTGCTCATCAAACCACACTGAGACAGCGTCCCACATGCCACAACTAGAAGGACCCACAACGAAGAATATACAACTATGCACCAGGGGGCTTTGGGGAGAAAAAGGAAAAAATAAAATCTTTAAAAAAAAATGGCTATAATCTCTAAGACTAAAAATAACAAATGTTGGAGAGGGTGTGGAGAGAAGGGAACCCTCATACACTGCTGGTGGGAATGCAAACTGGTGCAGCCACTATGGAAAATAGTATGGAGATTCCTCAAAAAACTAAAAATAGAACTACCATATGACTCAGCTATCCCACTACTGGGTATCTACCCAAAGAACTTGAAATCAACAATCCAAAGTAACATATGTACCCCTATGTTCATTGCAGCACTATGCACAATAGCCAAGACATGGAAGCAACCCAAGTCCCCATCAATTGATGATTGGATAAAGAAGATGTGGTATATATATACAATGGAATACTATTCAGCCAGAAAAAAGACAAATTCATCCCATTTGCAATAACTTGGAAGGACCTAGAGGGAATTATGCTAAGCAAAATAAGCCAGACTGAGAAGGACAAACACGAGATGATTTCACTCATATTTGGAATATAAACAAACACAGGGACAAAGAAAACAGTTCAGGGGAAGGGTGTGGGGGATGGGCACAGGGGTTGAAGGGAAGCACTCACGTGGTGACAGTCAAGAAATAATTTACAACTGAAATCTCACATTGATGTAAACTATTCTGAACTCAATAATAAAAAAAAAAGAGTTCTTTATATTCTAGACATTAGACCTTATCAGACATAAGATTTGTTAATATTTTTGTCCATCCCGTGGGCTGTTTTTTCACTAGCTTCATAGTATCTTTTGATGCACAAAAGTTTTTAATTTTGATGAAGTCTAATTTATCTATTTTTTCTTTGATTCCTTCCGCTTTGTGTCATATGTAAGAAATCGTTGCCCAATCCATGCTCACAAAGATTTACACCTATGTTTCCCTCTAAGAGTTTTGTGGTTGTTATCTCTTATATTTAGGTCTTTGATTTATTTCAAGTTAACTTTTGTGCTACAATGTGTGAGGTAGGGGTCTAAATCCATTCTTTTGCATATGGGTATTGTATCCCAATACTATTTATTGAAAAGACTATTCTTTCCCCCACTGAATTGTCTTGGTACCCTTGTCAAAAATCAATTGACCACAAATGTGACGGTTTATTTCTGGACTCTCAATTCTATTCCATTGATATATATGTCTGTCCTTATTCCAGTGCCACACTGTCTTGATTACTGTAGATTTGTAGTAAGTTTTGAAATTGGGAAATGTGAGTCCTCTAACTTTATTCTTCTTTTTTCAAGACTGTTTTGACTATTTTAGGTCTCTTGAACTTCCATATGAAATTTAGGATCAGCTTGCCAATCTCTGCAAAGACAGTTGGAATTTTGATGGTTATTTCCTTAAAACCATAGATCAATTTGGGGAGTATTGCCATCTTAATAATATCACGTCTTTTGATCTGTGAAAATGAGATGTCTTTCCACTTTTTAAGGTCTTCTCTAACTTTTGTCAACAATGTTTTGTAGTTTTCAGAGTGTAAATATTGTACTTCTTTTGATAAATTTTTCCTAAGTATATTATTCTTTTTGATGATGTTATAAATGGAATTGTTTTCTTAATTTCATTTTTGGTTTGTTCATTGCTCCTATAAAAAATATAATTGATATTTGTATATTGATCTTGTACCCTGCAACCTGGCTGAACTCACTTATTAGCTCTAATAGTGTTTTAATGGATTCCTTAAGACTTTGTATACACAAGATCGCGTCATGTGCAAATAGAGATAGTTTTACTTCTTGCTTTCCAACCTGGATGCGTTTTTTTTTTTTTTTTTGAGGAAGATCAGCCCTGAGCTAACATCTGCCAATCCTCCTCTTTTTGCTGAGGAAGACTGGCCCTGAGCTAACATCCGTGCCCATCCTCCTCTGCTTTATATAGGGACGCCTACCACCGCATGGCTTGCCAAGCGGTGCCA
This sequence comes from Equus quagga, assembly GCF_021613505.1. Classification (NCBI taxonomy): domain Eukaryota; kingdom Metazoa; phylum Chordata; class Mammalia; order Perissodactyla; family Equidae; genus Equus; species Equus quagga. The sequence continues at coordinate 69,032,339 of NC_060276.1, read as the reverse complement.
TGTCTGCACCCGGGATCCGAACCGGTGGACCTCAGGCTGCTGAAGCAGAACTGTGCACTTAACCACTGCGCCACCGGCCGGCTCCTGCATGCCTTTTATTTCTTTTCCTTGCCTAATTGCTCTAGTTCAAACTTCCAGTAAAATGTTGAATAGAAGTGGTGAGAGTAGACATCCTTGTCTTGTTCCTGATCATAGGGGAAAGCATTCAGTTTTTCACCATCAAGTATGATGATTGGGGAAGTTCACTCAACATTAACTTCTTGAGATTCATCCATATTGTTGTGCGTTGTTGTAGATCATTGATTCTCAGCTGTACAGTATTCCTTTGTGGGAATATATCACAATTTATTCCTTCGACCTTGTTGATAGATTTTTGGTTAGTTTCCAGGTTTTAGCTACTACAAATAGTGCTGCTGTGAACATTCTAGTACATATTATTTGCTGAACACATATGTATATTCCTGTTGGGTATAAACCTAGCAGTAGACCTGCTGAGTCATAGAATATGAATATATTCAATTTTTGAAATTTCATGTTCAAAGTTGTCAATCAATTTCAAAGAATATTAATAGTATTGTATAATACACTGAATTTTAAAAGAATCTTGAGTTCACGGTGATACTTTAAAAAGGTAGAGGGATTGGGGCTGGCCTCAGTGCTGTAGTGGTTAAGTCTGCATGCTCCACTTCAGCAGTGCAGGGTTCACAGGTTCACATCCCTGGCACAGACCTAGCACCACTTGTCAAGCCACACTGTGGCAGCATCCCACATAAAATGGAGGAAGGTTGGCACAGATGTTAGTTCAGCGATAATCTTCCTCAAGCAAAAAGAGGAAGATTGGCAACAGATGTTAGCTCAGGGCCAATCTTCCTCACAAAAAAAAAGGTGGAGGGAAGCTGTTCTTAATAGAAGAAGACCAGCTAATAAATCTACAAGAAATTCTAGAATTAGAAAATCACCATTTGCACTCACCAAAGTAATAACTGATTTAGACAAGGATAATCAATAGATGATGCTTGAGTGTTGGGAAACAGAATATTCACATGATCTCAACATACCACCCCACAGATTACACATTAATTCCAAATGGAAAGGTACCTGTATTAGTTTTGTATTTCTGCCATAACAAATTACTACAAACTTATTGGCTTAAAACAACACAAATTTATTGTTCCATACTTTATATAGGCCAGAAGTCCAATGCTGCATGGCTGGATTCTTTGCTCAGGGTCTCACAGGGATAAAATCAAAGTATCTGCATTCCTTTCTGGATGCTCTGGGAAAGAAGCCACTTCCAAGCTCATTCAAGTTGTTGGCAGAATTTAGTTCCATGCAGTTGTAGGACTGAGGTCTCCGTTTCCTTAACATGTGGTCTTCTCCACCTCCAAGCCACAGTACATCAAATCCTTCTCCTGCTTTGACTCTCTCTGACTTACCCTCTTCTACTTTTAAGGACTCATGTAATTACATTGGGCTCACTGAGATAACCCAAGACAATCTCCCTATTTTAAGGATTGGTAACCTTAATCATATCTGCAAAGTCCTTTTTGTCATGTAATATAACACATTCACGGGGAGAGAAGGTCATGGGGTCCAAAATTCTGCCTACAACAAAACCTTTACAGTGAAGAGATCTGGGGGGAACCACCTTAACCAAATGATCAAACTTAGCATCACAAATAATGGGACAAATTGACATTACGTGCCTCTAGATGTGATGTAATAAGCAGTATGTATCATCCATGACCCCCTTTTTCTTTTTTGGTGAGGAAGATTGGCCCTGAGCTAACATCTGTTGCCAATCTTCCTCTTTTTTGCTTGAGGAAGATTAACCCTGAGCTAACATCTGTGCCAATCTTCCTCTATTTTGTATGTGGGTCACTGCCACAGCATGACTCACAGGTGGTGTGGGTCTGCACCCAGGATCCAAACCCACAAACCCAGGCCACCAAAGCAGTGTGTGCCAAACTTAACCACTACACCATAGGACCAGCCCCATCCATGACAAATGTTTGCCAAAAATTTTTAACTTGAATCTAGTCATGAGGTAATAATCAGACAAATCCAGCTCATGAGACATTCTACAAGACAAAAGACAACTAGGTAGAACTCTGCAAATGTCTTGAAAGACAAAAGAAAGAAAAGGTAGGGGGACAATTTTAGATTAAAGGAGGCTAAAGAGACATAACATTATAAAGTGCATATTTCTCAGTTGGAACTTTGATTGAAACTTTTTTAAAAAGTAGCTAAAAAGGACGTTATTGGGACTATTGGGGAAATTTGAATGTGGACTGTGTGTCAGGTGATGATATTGTATCAATATTAATTTCTTGTGTATGATAATGGTATTGAGGTTAGGTAAGAGAATGTCCTTGTTCTTAGGAGATACATGCTGAGTATCTAGGGATGAAGAATCATGAACCCACAAATGGTTCAGCAAAAATAATGTACATATGTGTGTTGCACATGCATGCACATGAGAGTGTGTGTAGAGGGAGAGAGAGAGAAAGCAAATGTGGTAAATGCTGACAATTGGTGAATCTAGGTGAAAAGTAGATGGGTATTAATTACACTACTCAAATTATCCATAGGTTTGAATTTTTTAAAAATTAAAAGTTTAAAAATGATCACCCTTTTATAGATGATATCACTTTTTCTACTTAACTCTGTAATCCATGTGGAACTTACTTAGGTGTATGAAATGTGATATATATATATTATATATATAAATAATTTGAATAAATAATAATTTAAATATAAATAAATATAATTATAAATATTTTGGATTTTTGTCAAAATACAAATCAGTCAGCCTAATACAATTCATTAGTCATTCTTTTCTTGACTGTTTGATGATACCTACTTTATCATATAGTAAATTCTTAAATATACTAGCATATAGTTCTGGATTTTCTATTTTTCCATTGATCTATGTCTACTTTTATGACAGCACACTAAATTTAATTTTTAATTTAAAAATTACAAAAGCAAAACATGTTCATGAGAGAGAGAAGGAAAGAAAGAGAAAGAAAGTAAAAATCCACTCCCACTCAGTGCGATATCCCCACTGTTAACAGTTTCTTTTGCTTTCTTCCAGATCCGTGCCTATACAAGAAAATATATGCATAACATAAACACATACATCCTTGTAAAAATACAAATATGATCCTACTATACATATTCTTTGGCTCATTACCTTTTTTCCTTAAATATATATTTTGGACTGCTTTCCAGATCAGTACTCGTGGATGCCCCTCACTCTTGTAAATGGCTGTCTAGTGTTCCACAGAATGGATGGCTCATAATTCATTTAACCAGTTCCCTATTTGTGCACATTTATGTGGTTTCTAGTTTCTTTTCCCAGCACAACATTTTAAATAATAGGTGCTTTACCGTATTTTAACATTTGTTAAGGCAAGACTTGCTCCTTTTACAAAGTACTCCAAGCAGTTTATTTTTCAAAATGAAATAGTCATTTTACAATCATTTCTGCTAGAATGCTTGTTTTGAAAATGAGAATTTGTTTCAAAGTGATTGATATATCAGGCAACAATTTGAGCAGAATGTGAACTTCACCTTTGGTTATGTGCCATTTCATCTGTGGGAAAAGGTAAATGAACGCAGAAAACTGCACCCAGATAAACCAAGTTGGGCAGGACCACACGTAATAAACACATGCATACACTGCAGACATCTACCAGCTACATCAGTTCACCACGTGTTATGACTCACACCCATCCACATCTGGTGTTACGACTTTCCCTCAAACTTCAGATAGCTCTCTTCCCACCACTTCACAATAATTCACAAGCTAAAACCATTCCATGCCCACTTCCACAAGCAAATTTTAGGTCTTTTTCCAGGTAAAGAGCCTTATTTATTGTGGTATTCATTATCATTTAACGTGTAAAACTGTGATACCATTTTATTAACTTCCTAACTTTTTGTGTCACTGACAAAGATTTTTAGTGTTGTGCCTCTAACCCCATCTTACCCATAAGCCATGTGGCTTTTATTGCACAATTTTGCATAGCTGGTTGATTTTTAGAAATGCATATGTTGCTTACAGCAGAACTGACTGTATTGAGTTTCAAGAAAAATTTTGTTGAGGTTCTAAATGGAATCACAATAAATTCATAAATTCATTTTAAGAGAACTAATATTCTTGTATATAGTTTTTCTACCGAGAAACAAAAGATGTCTCTTTATTAAAGTCATTTTATATTTCTCAGTTAAGTTTTATAGTTTTTCTTAGGTCGTACATATCTCTCATTGAGTTCATTTAAAAATATTATGTATATATTTCTTACAATCATGCATAGGATCTCTTTTACTATATTTTCTAACTGGTTACTTATAGTGTACAAGATTGCTACTGGGGCCTGCCCGTGGCGGAGTGATTCAGTTGGCGCGCTCCGCTTCTGCAGCCCGGGTTTCGCCCGTTTGGATCCTGGGTGCCGACATGGGACCGCTCATTAGGCCATGTTGAGGCGGCGTCCCACATGCCACAACTAGAAGGACCCACAACTGAAAACATACAACTATGTACTGGGGAGATTTGGGGAGAAAAAAAAGCAGGAAAAAAAGAAAGAAGAAGATTGGCAATGGTTGTTAGCTCAGGTGCCAATTTAAAAAAAAAAAAAGATTGCTACTGATTTTGGTATATTTCTCTTATCTGGGGAATACTGAGGCATACAACCACATCATCTGCAAGTAATATTTTTGTTTCTTCTTTTCAAATATTGAGTCCTCTTACTTCTGTTTCAAATCTTATTGCACTAGCCAGAACACCCAAGACAATATTAAATAATAACGGCAATAACAGGCATCCTTATTTTATTTTCAATTTAAAAGGGAGTAAGTATGGTGACTGTTGGTTTCGGATCCTCCTTATCACATTAAGAAAATGTCCTTTTATTTCTATTTTTTAAAATTCTTTTCTTAGGAATAGATGTTTACAACATTGTTTCACATAAGATGTTTTCTTTCATTTTTATTTCTCTCATTTGTTTGGCATTATGTTAGCCACAACTGAACATTTCAAACCTCTAGGCTTTTGCCCATGCTGTGTCTCTCATCCGAAATGCCCCTCCCTTCTTAGCTTAAAAATGTCTACTCATGTTTCAAGACTGTATTACACAGGCCTATGTTTTTTATTACAAGTGACAGAAATCCAACTCAAACTAGTATCAGCCAAAAAAAAAAAGGGACTATATTGGCTAATATAATTGGGAAGTGCAGCGAAAGATCTCCCTTTAGGAGCAGGGTTCAAACAAGGTTCTCAGGGCCTCCTCTCTCTCTTCCCTGTTTCTCTCTGCTTATCTCCTTCCACAAGTTCTCTCCATGCAGCAGCTTGTGATACGTGTACATACACGGTATATCCTCACAACTTGTGATCCAAGAAAGACTCTCAAGACCCCAGTGTCTTTGTCCATATATCAATCTCATATGATGACTCTGGCTGGCCCTTCCTGAGACCTGTACCCACCCCAGGGTTATAGGATACCATGAGTGGTCAAGCCTGGGTCATGTGCCCACCTCTGCACTCAGGGGTAGAGTGGAACTCTTATGCACAGTCCTAAGAGAACTGTATGTGACAGAGGGGGCAGGTCTCCACAGGTCAGAGCAGGCAGATAGATGTCTGCTGTTACAGAGTGAACCTCTTTTCTCTTTCTGCCTTCTCACTACTCCTATCTAGGAAGAAAATTGACTAACCTAACTAATGACTTTGAGAGAAGGTACCGGGTATGTGTGGCTCAGCTCTTCCTGGATTCCCACTTTTGAAGCCATCCTGCCTGCAGAGAGGGTGCATTCTGATTTGTCCTCTGTGAGGGTGGCCTAGGTTGCCCAACTAGGTGAGTAAGTCTCTCATTGAGGGCAGAGTGTTTAAAAGGCCCACTTGGTCACAGATCTAAAGCCATGTCTACCCAACAGTTTCATCAGTAAGAATGCTAACATTTTGATCTCCATTTATTTTTCTCCTGTGCCTTATTTCTCAATTGGTTAGAAACTATGAAGGGGAAAAGGAGGGCATTATGTATTGACTCCTTAAAACCTTAATGTCTACTACAAAGTCCCATCTCAAATATCACTTTGGTGAAGCCATTCCTCCTGTTCCTCAGGTAGTGTTAATCTCTTGTTCTTCTGTTTAAATATCTTTTTTTTTTTTTTGAGGAAGATTAGCCCTCAGCTAACTACTGCCAATCCTCCTGTTTTTGCTGAGGAAGACTGGCCCTGAGCTAACATCCATGCCCATCCTCCTCTACTTTATACATGGGACACCTACCACAGCATGGTGCGCCAAGCGGTGCCACGTCTACACCCGGGATCTGAACCAGCGAACCCCGGGCCGCCGAGAAGTGGAACGTGCAAACTTAACCACTGCGCCACAGGGCCGGCCCCTTGTTTATATATCTAACACAGCCCCTCTTATATAAAAGAATAATTGTGTCCATATTTTTTGTTTCCTTGACTAGCCAGGCCTTCCCAAATGTAGAGATCATTTTATTCCTCTTCTAACCCCAGCATCTGATATCTTGCTAAGTTGCTGGTCTTTATGAGGAAAAAAAAGGATATTTCCTTTTAATTACCTTTGATATAAAAGCTTCTCAAAAAGTTTTTAGAAGTTCAGTTAGATTCTATCCACTAGTTTCTCATCTATATGTCTACTTATTAGCCTTTTAATAAACTCTTAATATTAGGAATGCTAACCCTCTAATGAAAACCATGTTGCCCTTCATCTAGATTATATCTCCTCAAAGATTCTGCAAGTTTGCCTCATGGAGGGGAGCCAGTATGATCCAAGGACCTTTGAAAACTAGATAAGAGAAAACGCACCCAAGGGTGGGTGGTAGAGTTGGATGAACCAGCTTCCTCTAAGAAAGAGTAGAAGTACACAAGTTTCAGAGCTGAAAGCTGTGTGGGAAGAAAGAGCCCCTAAAAAGACAGCAATAAGAGGCACAAATATACTAATGTGTAAGAAATGGAGGTGATTATAAACGTATCTGGAAACAGTCACTTGGTAGCTGTGTGCTCATATAGAGAGACAATGTCACAGTAGGGTGAACCTCGCAGACCATAGCAACACAAGATTCCTGCTTTACGTCTCTTACATTCCAGTCCCACGGGAAGAGGAAAACAGCAGTCTAAAGTGCGTGATACGGGTGCTTTAGACATCTTCTCAGGATGGGAACTTACAGTTGGACATCAAAGGAGGGGCCAGATAGGTTCTAAAAGGGCTTCATTGTGGGATAGTGAATGGTGGTGTTATCACAGTCTAGAATCTAATCCCCAGGTTTTCAAGTTAAAAAACAAGTCATTTTCTTTTCAATCGAGGTATAATTGACATAATATTACATTAGTTTCAGGTGTACAATATAATGATTTGATATTTGTATATATATATTTTTTTTTCATTCTTCTCTCCAAATCCCCCCAGTACATAGTTGTATATTCTAGTTGTAGGTCCTTGTGGTTGTGCTATGTGGGATGCTGCCCCAGCATGGCCTGACGAGCGGTGCCATGTCCGTGCACAGGATCCAAACCAGCGAAACCCGGGCCCCTTGATATTTGTATATATTGCAAAATGATCACCAAAATAAGTCCAGTTAACATCCATCACCATACATTGTTACAAAATTTATTTTCTTCTCATGACGATTTTCAAGATCCACTCTCCTAGCTACTTTCAAATATGCAAAATAGTATTATTAACTATAGTCACTATGCTGTACATTACAATCTTCATGACTCATTTTATAACTGTAAATTTGTACCTTTTGGCCCCCTTTACACATAAAAACAAGTCATTTTTAATCATTTTACTCAAAGGAGATCTAATCAACATAATCAACCTCACTAGTGCTTAACTTATAACAAAATACCACTTATAATTTAACAATTAACATCAATTATTCTGCCATATTTATCTCTCCTTATCTTCTCTTTTTTTAAAGTATGGTATTTCTTTATTTTTTAGGTATGCTTTTTTTTTTTTTTGGTGAGGAAAGTTGGCAATGAGCTAACATCTGTTGCCAATCTTCCTCTTTTTTCCTCCCCAAACCGTCCACCACCCACGCCATACATAGTTGTATACCCTAGCTGTAGGTTCTCCTAGTTCCTTTGTGTGGGACGCCACCTCAGCAGGGCTTGATGAGCAGTGCTAAGTCGGTGCCCAGGATCAAACTGGCAAACCCTGGGCCGTGGAAGCGGAGCATAGGAACTTAACCACTCAGCCACGGGGCCAGCCCCTCTCCTTGCCTTCTGATCTTAAAGGTAAGTTGATTTTTGTTGTTAGTGCCGTCCAGTCGATTCCGACTCCTGGTGAGCCTGTGTACAGCAGAGCAGAAGCCTGCCGGTCTTTTTGCGCCATGCTCTCACCCTCCGGCGCTATATCAGACAATGCTCTGCTACTATTCACAGGGTTTTCATGGACAATATATTCGGATGTGAGTGCCAGGCCCTTCTTCCTAGTCTGTCTAGTCTGGAAGTTCTGCTGAAACCTGTCCACCATGGGTGACCCTCCTGGTATCTGAAAAGCTGGCGGCATTGCTTTCAACATCACAGCAACATGAAGCCACCACAGTATCACAACCAACAGACAAATTGAGTTAGTCACAGAATTAGGGGAAAAAGGAGAAAATTTTTAAAATGTAACTCTTATTGCATTTTTCTCATTATAGAATACATGTTCATTGTAGAAAATTTGGAAAATATAGAAATGCATAAAGAAGAAAAAGTCTTAAAATTATTCATAACTCCCAAACTCTAAGAAACCATTGCTAAGATTTTTGAGTATTGCCTTCCAGGGTTTTTCTGTATGTGTTTACACAATTAGGGTCACACTAAATATTATATCCTATTTTTACTCATATTGTAAAAATCTTCCCTTGTATGAACTGAACTGTGTTCCTCCCAAATTCATGTGTTGAAGCCCTAACCCCCAGCACCTCAGAATGTGACTGTATTTGGAGACAGGGCCTTTAAAGAGGCGAGGAAGTTAACATGAGGCCATTGTGGTGTGCCCTATTCCAATCTGACTGGGGTCCTTATAAGAAAAAATTTGGACCCACAGAGACACCAGGGATGGCGCACATGAAAAAAGATCATGTGAGAACACAGCGAGAAAGCAGCCATCTGCAAGCTGAGGAGAGAGGCCTCAGAAGAAATCAAACTTGCCAACACTTGATTTTAGACTTTTAGCCTCCAGAACTGTGAGAAAATAAATTTCTATTGTTCAAGCTGCCCAGTCTGTGGTATTTTGTTATGGCAGCCCGAGCAAACTATTAGACTTGCCATTCAACATTCTTCAACATCTACCGTAATATCCTCTTAAAGTATCCTAAAATAACTATTATGGTAATTTTATGTTGTTCTCAAATTTTCACTATTATAAACAATGTTTCAACAAATAGTAAATCGAATATTCTTACATATAGTTTTCAGAAATAAGAATAATTAGATTAATTCCTCCATCTACTCTCAAGGTCAAGCCTAGCGATGCACTCACAAATTCTCACTTTCGGTTCCATTATTTCTATTCCTCTCATGGAACATCAACTTTCTGGTAACCTCAAACAGATTATAATATGATTAAGTGAATTCGCTTTCTTTCCATTGGTTCCATTCCAGATGTGAGGATCAGCCTTGGTCTCCCCCGTTAGATCTGAGAATTACTCTGGGCTCCTCCTTAGATTAGGAAAAATATTCAGGTTTCCTGGATAAAAACTTGGGAAATGTCCTTGCCTAATATGTAATACACTACGCTCAGAGGGTGACGTTTCTTGATTTTGTTCTCAACTCTTGAGGGTTCACTACCATAAAGTAGGAAATAAACACAGGTATAGATTTGAGGAAGAGGAGGAGTTGGCAACAATTCCCTACCCTGTGAAGTGTATTTAGCCTTTCCCACTTGTGACTCAGGTACTCAGGCTCCATTCGTTTCTGCCATGAGAGGTCTTTGTGATATTGTGATTTATAATAAGAAATATCTATTTGGTCTTCACCCTGTTTCTGGCACAGAGCTCCAAAAACCCTTGGAATTTCCTAAGTGAAGGAGCAATCAAGGTGCCTTTTGTTATGTTAATGAGGGCTTTTTGACTGCACCTAGGGTTGCGGGCTGGTTGCCAGGAGAACCAACCACATGATTAGAGGGTTGGAACTTTCAGTCCCATCCCCCCAACCTCCGAGGAGGGGAAGGGACTGGAGGGCGAATCAATCACCAATGGCCAAAGATTTAATCCATCCTGCCTATGTAATGAAGCCTCCAAAAAACCCCAAAAGGACAGGGGTTGGGAGAGCTTCCGGGTTGATGAACATGTGGAGATGCTGGGAGAGTGGGCCCTCTGAGGGCATGGAAGCTCCACGCCCTTCCCCTGTACTTTGCCCTACGCATGTCTTCCATCTGGTTGTCCTGTTACATCCTTTTATAATAAACTGGTAATCTAGTAAGTAAAATGTTTTTCTGAGTTCTGTGAGCCACTCTATCAAATTAATTGAACCCAAGGTGGGGGTCGTTGGAATCTCCAATCTATAGCTGGTAGATCAGAAGCATAGGTGACAACCTAGATTTGGAATTGGTGTCTGAAGTGGTTGGAGGGGGGCAGCCTTGTAGGACTGAGCCTCTAGGATCTGATGCTATCTCCAGGTAGATACTGTCAGATTTGTGTTGAATTGTAGGATAACCAGCCAGTGTCCGAGAATTTCTTGGTGGTGTGGGGGAAAACACATTGTAATTGGGTGCAGAATCATAGTCTTGAAGTATGTGTGCCTGTCAAGCACAGCGAGGTCAGGGAAGGGGCCACCATAAACTGTGATGGGGTTCGGGGCAGGCCGCCCCAAGATGTGCCACTCTGGTATGCAGATTATTTCGAGCTGAAGACAATAAAGGCTCAGAAGACTCAGGAAGAACATTCGACCTTCCCCCTAAACTGCCTAAAAGAATTTAACAGAGAAGGCCTGTCCCAGGAAGGAGCTTATACCATATGATAGCTATAGTGTAATGTAAAATAGGCGTGACAGAAAGACACCAACAAACCCATTTTTTGGCCCAGCAAAACCTGTTTAACAAACATTTGCATTTCTATCTCCATGTAAATTGCCTTCCTCCTCTCTGAAATCCCAAATCACTACCCCCAACATCCTCCTTATCTGTAGCCTAAGACATTTAAACAGGCAGCCTCAGCCAGGAGGCTGAATTACTCAGTCTTTCCTGAGTTTCTCCCACGTATACATGTTATTAAACTTTGATTTTCATCTGCTAACCTGCCTTTTTAATTATTTGACCGGCCATAAGAAGCTTAAGGTAAAGGGCGGGGTGAGGGGATGGGAATTCTCCCACTTCCCCAACAGCTGCAATGGGCACAGGGAGGCCTATGTTCACAACTCTACCCCTAAGTGAGAAAATATAGGCAGAACTCACCTTAGAGGGGGCTTGGATTTTTCATGGAGACCGCAAGTTATATTTTCCTTAGACATATTCTGCTTAAGTCCTCTGAAACATTTTCTGTTACTGATCACATCTTCTTTCACTTTATTCATACAACAAAAAGAATTATTGAGCTTCTATTATATGTCAGGCATTGCTCTAAGATGTGAAACGTCAAGGTCCCTGTCTTCAAGTAGTTCACTCTCTAGTGAGGAAGATGAGCATGTAAGCAGATAATTACAATATGCTGTAATAAGTGCTATTAGATCTCAAAAGAAAGAACCACTCACAGTGTATTAGGGGAAAAGGGTAGGAAAAAGCCATCCGGGAAGAACTTGCAGAAGAGAAGATGAAACCTGTCAAATAATCTACATGCTGGGACACTGATTCCAAATCAAGAAGGTGGGATTTAATGGTAATAAATATTTAAAAAGTCATGTATTCAGTTTAAAAACCTGAACTCAAAAGAAGATGAAGTGAACTGACCTAAAATTATATAAAGAAAACCTGGAAGTATTCATTAATAACAAGCTCTAAATGAGTCAACAATGTAAGTGTATTAGTTTTCTATTGCTGTGTAACAAATTACCACAAATTTAGCAGCTTAAAACAATGCCATTTATTATCTCATAGTTTCTCTGGGTCAGGAGTCCCAGGACAGATTAGCTAGGTCCTCTGCTTGGGATCCCACCAGCTGAAATAAAGGTATAGGTAAGGGCTGGGGTCTCATCTGGAGCTCAGGATGCTCTTCCAAGCTCACAGGTTGCCGGCAGAATTCAGTTTCTTGTGGTTGTAGGGTTGAGACTCACAGATCCTAGAGGCCACCGGTAGTTCCCTGCCACATGGCCCTCTCCCTAGGCAGTTTATTGCATAGCCATTTGCTCCTTCAAGACTAGCAGGAGGGTTTCTCTCATTCCAGTTTGCTGAGATAGAGTCTTATATAACCTAATGTAATCATGAGAGTGATATACCATCACCTTTGCCATATTCTGTGGATTAGAAGCAAGTTACAGAGGAGGAAATTATACCGTGTGTGACAAATTGGGGGTCATTTTAGGGTATATCCACCATAGTAAGGTAGGTACCAAATATGATAAGAGAAGTAGAGTATCCATATTGTTCGTTCAAACATTTACAGACAACCTATAATGGGTAAGGAACTGTTAGGCACTGGAGATACAGAAATGAAGAAAACATTCCTATCCTTGAGGACAAATAAGTAACTATCTAGAAATAAATAAGTTGGATTCATAGATACATCTTACACCAAAATACACCAAAATAAATTCCATATGGATAAAAAAAATTAATATAAAAATGAAACCATAACTAACCATAATGCTACGAGGAGGAATGGTGGAAATTTTTTTCAACTTAAAGCAGAGAGGGGAGATGCCCTTTAAGTATGACGCAAACCTATAAGTCATATAAGAAAAGATTGAGGGGCCGGCCCAGTGGCACAGCAGTTAAGTGCGCACGTTCCACTTTGGCGGCTTGGGGTTTGCCGGTTCGAATCCTGGGTGCAGACATGGCACTGCTTGACAAGCCATGCTGTGGCAGGCATCCCACATATAAAGTAAAGGAAGATGAGCACAGATGTTAGCTCAGGGCCGGCCTTCCTCAGCAAAGAAAGGAGGATTGGCGGCAGATGTTAGCTCAGGGCTAATCTTCCTCAAAAAAAGAAAAGAAAAGAAAAGATTGATAAGGGGGCCAGCCCGGTGGCGTAGCAGTTAAGTTCGTGCCCTCCACTTTGGTGGCCCAGGGCTCACTGGTTTGGATCCTGGGCACAGACCTAGGCACCACTTATCAAGCCATGCTGTGGCAGGCGCCCCACATATAAAGTAGAGGAAGATGGGTACAGATGTTAGCTCAGGGCCAATCTTCCTCAGTAAAAAAAGAGGAGGATTGGTGGTGGATGTTAGCTCAGGGCTAATCTTCCTCAAAAAAAAAAAAAGAAAGAAAGGATTGATAAATTTGACTACATAAAAATAAAAGGAATTCTAAGTGACAAAACCCAAAGCAACAAAATAAAACAACACAGGGGCAGGTCTCCAGCATTTCTCAACCACCCCTACCTCTAGTGGCAGAAGCTAAATTCCTGGTGATTGAGGCCAAGAGACAGAGGGCTCCCTTTCTCCACACAGGCCCCAATCATAGAAAGGAGCATTTACCCACATACAGCAGGTCAAAAATACTGCAGCCCTGAAGGCCCTTGACCAGTTAGCTTGTAGGGCAGAGGTCCCAAACTGGCAAGCCAAGAAGACCAGAGGCTACCAGCCTGTTCCAGTGCCCTGCTCATAAAACAGGGGCATCACTCAAACAGGTCACAGTCCCCACCCCAATCTCCAGAGTAGAAGCTGAGAGATTTAGCATGGGAGGAGAGGCAGTCCTTAAGAACTATAAAAAATCCACGGACAACATCATACTTATTGGTGAAAAACTGAATGCCTTCCCCCTATAACTAGGAACAAGTCAAGGATGTCTATACTCACCACTTCTTTTCAACATTAGAAGTTAGAGTTAGAACAATTAGGCAAGGAAAAGAAATATGATACATCCAAATTAGAAAGGAAGATGTAAACAATCTCTTTTTGCAGATGATATGATTTGCACATAGAAAATCCCAAGAAATCCACTAAAAACCAATAGAACTAATAAGTGAGTTCAGCCAGGTTGGAGGATAAAAAATCAATATACAAAAATCAATTGTATTTCTATACGGGAGCAATAAACAAACTGAAAATGAAATAAAAAAGCAATTTCACTTATAACAGCATCAAAAAGAATAAAATACTTAGGAGTAAGTTTATCAAAAGTACAAAACTTACACTCTGAAAACTACAAAATATTATTGAAAGAAATTAAAGAAGATCTAAAAACTGGAAAGATATCCCATGTTTATGAGTTAGAAGGCTTGACACTGTTAAGATGGCAACACTCCCCAAACTGATCTATGGATATAAGGTAATACCCACCAAAATTCCAGCTGTCTTCTTTGTAGAAATTGACAAGCTGATTCTAAAATTCATATAGAAATTCAAAGGACCCAGAATAGTCAAAAAATTCTTGAAAAAGAGGAAGAAAGTTAGAGGACTCACACTTCCCAATTTCAAAACTTATTATAAAGTTACAGTAATCAAGACAGTGTGGCACTGGAATAAGGACAGATATATATATATCAATGGAATAGAACTGAGAGTCCAGAAATAAATGTTCACATTTATGGTCAATTGATTTTTGACAAGGGTGCCAAGATAATTCAATGGGAGACAGAATAATCTTTTCAACAAACTGCTGAGACAACTAGATATTCACACGTAAAGGAATGACTTTGGACTCTTAACTCACACTGTGTACAAAAATTAACTTGAAATGGACCAAAGACCTAAATGTAAGAGCTAAAAATATAAAACTCTCACAAGAAAACATAGGTGTAAATCTTCATGACTTTGGATTTGGTAATGGACTCTTAGATATGACACCAAAAGTATGAGCAACAGAATTAAGAATAGATAAATCAAACTTCATCAAAATTAAAAACTTTTGTTCTTCAAATGACACCATCAAGAAAGTGAAAGGACAACCCAAAGAATAGGAGAAAATATTTGTGAATCATTTATCTGATAAAAGAACTGTATCTAGAATATATAAAGAACTCTTACAATCCAATAATAAAAAGATAAACACTTAACATTCACTAGGATGACTATCATTAAACAAAACAAAACCGAAAAATAGCAAATGTTGGCAAGAAGATGGAGAAGCTGGAACCCTTGTGCATTGCTGGTGGGAATGTAAAATGGTGCAGCTGCTGCATGGTAATTCCTAAAAAAATTAAACATAGAATTATTATGTGATCCAGCAATTCGACTTCTGAGTATTTACCCAAAAGAAGTGAAAGCAGGGACTTGAACAGTTATTTGTACATCAGTGTTCATAGCAGTATTATTCACAATAGCCAGAAGTTTGAACAACTCAAGTTTCCATTGACGGATGAATAGACAAACAAAATGTGGTATATACATACACTGGAATATAATTCAGCCTTAAAAAGGAAGGAAATGTTGGGGCTGGCCCCGTGGCCGAGTGGTTAAGTTCGTGCACTCCGCTGCAGGCAGCCCAGTGTTTCGTTGGTTCGAATCCTGGGCGCGGACATGGCACTGCTCATCAAACCACGCTGAGGCAGCGTCCCACATGCCACAACTAGAAGGACCCACAACGAAGAATACACAACTATGTACCGGGGGGCTTTGGGGAGAAAAAGGAAAAAATAAAATCTTTAAAAAAAAAAAAAGGAAGGAAATGTTGATATATGCTACAACATAGATGAAGCTTGAAGACATTACGCTAAATGAAATAAGCCAGTCACAAAAGGACAAATATTATATGATTCCACTTATATGAGGTTCCTAGAGTAGTCAAATACGTAGAGACAGAAAGTAGAATGGTGGTTGCTAGGAGCCAGGGAGGGGGGAAAGAGGGAGTTAGTACTTAATGGGTAGAGTTTCAGTTGGGGAAGATGGAAACATTCTGGAAATGGATGGTGGTGGTGGTTGCACAACAGTGTGAATGTACTTAACACCACAGAGCTGTACAGTTAAAAATGGTTACAGTGGTAAGTTTTATGTTGCGTATATTTTACCACAATGAAAAATAAGACAACCCAGTTAAAAATGGGCAAAGGATTTAAATACACATTTCTCCAACAAAGATATGCAAATGGCCAAAAAGAACATGAAAAGATGCTCAACATCACTACCTATTAGGAAAATGCAAATCAAAACCATAATAAGATACCACTTCACATCCACTAGTATGGCTATAATCAAAAAGACAGATAATAACAAGTATTGGTGAAGATGTGGAATAATTGGAACCCTCATACACTGCTGGTGGGAATGTAAAATGGTGCAGACTTTGAGGAAAACAGTTTGGTAGTTCTTCCAAAGGTTAAACATAGAATAACTATATAACACAGAAAATCTACCCCGAGATATATACCCAAGAGAAATGAAAACATATGTCCACAAAAAAACTTGTACACAAACACTGATAGCTGCATTATTCATAACAGCCAAAAAATAGAAACCCAAACGTCCATCAATTGATGAACAGATAAATAAAATGTAGCATGTCCATACAATCAAATATTATTCATCAACATAAAGAAATGAAGTACTGATACATGTCATAACATGAACCTTGCAAACTGGATGCTAAGTAAAAGAAGCCAGTCACAAAAGCCCACATATTGTATGATTCCATTTATAGGAAATAGCCAGAATAGGCACATCTATAGATACAGAAAGTAGATTAGTGGCTGCCAGGGGCTGGGAGGGTTGAGAGGAAATGGGGAATGACTGCTAATGGGTACAGAGTTTCTTTTTGAGGTGATAAAAATGTTTTATAATTGATTGTTATGATGGTTGTACAACTCTGTGAATTTACTAAAAACTGTTTACTTGTACACTTTAAATAGGTGAATTGTATATGTGAATTATAGCTCAATAAAGCTAGTATTTTTTAAGACACAGGTGAATTTTTTTTTCATGAGGGAGCTCTTTAAGTTTGGAGAGATATATATCTCTCCAATAGCTGGATAGATGATAGATAAACAGACAGACAGATACATAGAAAGGATGGATAGAGATACATAGATAGATCTCCAATATATATTGTTAAGTGAATAAAGAGGCAAGATTGCATGTAAGATTGTATCATTTCTCTAAAAAAGAGGAAAGATTATATATATATACACACACACATATATATATATATATATATATATATACGCACAATTGCTTGTATATGCATAGTTTATCTGTACAGCTTTTCTCAACCAGGGTTCAGAGAATAAAGCCCTACAGAAAATTATTTGTGTGACTATTTTCTTAATTATCCCAAGAACTGCATGCAACCAATGCCATTCTAGATGCATGGGTAATAAGTTTACTCATTACATACGATGGATGTCTTAGGGCATTAGGACTGGGCTGCAAAAGGATAAACAAGAAACTGAAAACCCTGGTTGCCACTGGGATAGGGATGGGAGGGGAATTTTTCCTGGCTTGTCCTTTTATAACTTTTGAAATTTGAACCAAAAAGGAAATCGCAATGAGATATTTTAAATGAAATTTATTTTTGAAAAAAGGAAGAAAATAAATTTAACTAAGGCTGCACGTAGAATTAATGAAGTATACTCTTTTCTCACAAGACGGTAGATACTAAAGCATGTTTACTAGCTGAGGGCAAGAATCTATGATGGAGCTAGAAAGGCTGAAGAGATAAGAAAGAGAAGGAATAATACTGGCCCAGCCAGGACCCTGTAGAGATGCGAGGGTATAGGATTCTGAGCACAAGTAGAATGATTAACTTTTCTCAGAGGGAGGGAAACAGGAAAGGCTGAGCACAAATGTAACTAAATTTTGAAGTAAAGGAGCTGGTACTCGGCTTCAGTGCTCTTTATGAAGGGGAGGCAGGGACATCTTCCGCATGGGAGGGAACAGGGATGGAGCAGGTGACCTGAGAAGGGAGGTGAGGGAAGGTTGGAAACAGCATCTGTGGGGACTAGGAGCTAAGGCTGCTCGGTAATAGTCAAAGGACTGCTAGGTCATTGTGATTCCGCTGTGTTTCCCTGGGGGGCATCATGCATTTCACTTGGGGCTCCACACCTGAGGAAGGCCACTGCCAACTACAGTGTAAGCTCAGGTCAAAGCAACTAAAACGGGAAGTTTTCTGGAAACCTTGTCACATGAGGACTGACTGAAGAAGCTAGAATTATTGAACTGAAATAAAATAAATCTAAAAAGGGGCAGATGAGAAAGGAGCCACAGGTAAGAGTCAAATATGTGATGGTTTGCCATATAAAAGAAGGCAGAATTAGGAGACCTTCTAGCTCTAAGATTCTGCCATTTGCTCCTTACTATTGTTATCTTCCCAAATAGAGTATAAACATTAGCTGGCTGCTGAATGAAATCTGTAGAGGGACTGGAAACAGACCAGCACTGGAGTGATGGGGGTTAGAATGCAGTGGATTAAGAAGTGAATGAAAGGGGAGGAACGGAAGACAGTAAACACAGACTACTCTTTTGAAAAGCAGGGCTATGAAGGAAAAGAGAAAAATAAACTTAGCTAAAGAGAAATGCAGAATTCAGGAAGGGCACAGTCATAATATCTAATAGCAAATTTCATCTATTCAAAGATGCACATTTCTTCATGTTTTTAAAATTTCTGAAATTGGGATCCATCTTATAATGGAATCTCACAGTTGCTATTGACCAGGTAGCAGTTTGATGTAGCTGTCATTGCCTGACACCATCTGGTAAGATCAACAAAGTACCAGCTTGCAAAATCAAAACCTGCAGAATGGTTGTCAGCAACTTGGAAGAAAACCCCGGCAACAGAACACTCCTCCCCACTCCCCGAAACACTACATCACCAATGTTGTTAATGACAAAGAGAATAACATTCTGTGGAAAATCCAGAACATGTTAACTGAACCAAAAGTAATTTGGATATACTCTAACCAAAAGTAAAGGGTCAGATTCTAAACGTGAAGATATTTTAGAAATATCTTAATCAATTTATTTCATTTCAGTGTTCTTTGTAATATATGCACAAGACTGATAGATGATAAAAATCAATTTCTAAATACGTCTTAAAGAACACTCTCAATAATTATAAATTCTAAAAGCTAAAATAGTGTTGTGTTATAATTTAATTGGCAGTGTTTTATTCTTTCCTAGTGTTACATAAAACAAGGATGCATCTTATAGTCAGTGATGTTTCAGAGTAGATGAAATAGAGTAATTCTACATCTTAAACAGAACCTATAAGAGTATCATATAGTAGGTGAAACAAATGCTCATTTATTGGGCATTAACAGATTTATTCATACATTTATTAAACAAATATTTACTTAGAATTTACTACATGCCAGGTACCGGATGCTGGATATACAAAGGTAAATAAGACAGACATAGTCTTCACTCTTATTGAGCTTAATGACTAGATAAGATAGCAGTTCCCAAACTGGTCCCTCAAAATTAGTTTCTCAAGATACTCCAGGAAAAAATAGTTCTGCGGTGAGATTAGTTTGAGAAAAGTTGCATACTAAATTCACTTCTTCACAATGTACATTACCACATTAAAGGTTTTTTTTTTTTTTGAGGAAGATTAGTCCTGAGCTAACATCTGCTGCCAATCCTCCTCTTTTTGTTAAGGAAGACTGGCCCTGAGCTAACATCCGTGCCCATCTGCCTCTACTTTATATGTGGGACGCCTGCCACAGCATGGCTTGACAAGCGGTGTGTAGGTCCGTATCCAGGATCCGAACTGGCAAACCCTGGGCCACCAAAGCAGAACATGCGCACTTAACCGCTCTGCCACCGGGCTGGCCCCACATTAAAGGCTTTTTAAAACCGTATGGTAGAGAAGTTTGCTTAACTTTGTTTCACTCTTCATATTTCAAATTTATAAATGATGTAAACCCAGAATCAGAATTGTGATACATAACATAAAAAGAACAAATCAATTGGAAAAAGACAAACAATATTGGCAAAGGAGATCAACAGGGAATTCACAAAAGAAATTACATCTGAAAAATGCTCAACCTCACTCATACTTAAGAAATACAAATTAAAACAATGAGAGAGCAGACTTCTGCCCATCCGACTGGCAAAGATAGAAAAAGATTAATGATAAATAGTGTTGTGAAGATGTGGGGAAAGAGATACTCCCATTCACTACTAGTTGGAGTGTGAAGTAGGTCAATGTTTTAAGAGCACAATTTGGCAATATCTACCAATTTTACTTCTATGAATTTATCCTACAGAAATACTTACACAGGTGCCCAAAGATATATGTACAAAGGATGTCCACTGCAGCACTGTTTGAATAGTGAAAAAGTGGAAAGAACCCAAATGTCCATCAATTGGGCATTTAATAAACTATATTACATACACACAAAGGTCTACCATGAAGCCATTATAAAGATAAGAGAGTGCTAATTGAAGATGTCTGACTAAAGATATGTGCTTATCTCCCTCCCTTTTGACATCCTATTAAAATGGTAATAAAGGAATGAACCCTTAACAGTGAAGAAAATGGGCTTAACAAATTTCTGGAAGATTGGAAATGTGTCAACTGATGAAACAGAATGGAAGAAGCCAACGTACACGGCAGAAGCCCAGAAAGACTCCCATTTCAGAGCTGGCAAGTATTCAAGGTCAAAATAAGAAGGGAGTCTGAAAACCAGGGGTGAATTGAAAGCCTGTCTATGAAACAAATGCCCCCATTAGCTCCCTAGGATCCCCCCCACCCATCATCCCCATACTCAACATAGTTAACCCAATCTTTATCTTTTAGCAACAAAAAAAAAACAAAGAAAGAAAGAAAGAAAGAAAAAGAAAGAAAGAAAGAAAGAAAGAAAGAGAAAGATAGGCAGAAAGAAAGAAAGAGAAAAGGACTCAGTAGAAATAGAATAAATGGCTGGAGAAAACGGAAGGATAGTATAGGTATTGGTGCCCCAGAGAAAATGAAAATTCTTCTTAATATGGCATTTGGGGACCTCCAGCCTAAAGGCAGTTTCCAAACCCAAGTCTAAAGAGAAGGCTACTAGTCACAAGCCCTGGCCAGTTACACAGATGTCTAGTACAATCCCCTATTCAGAGAAGAGATCTAGGGGGAAAATGGACCTACATAAGTAAAGTAGAGGAATCTATAGCACCTACTTATTCTTTCAATTATAAACATGAAGAGACAATCAAAGCCCATCAGAAATATGAAGAAAAAAAGCATTATGAAAAGAAAGGCCAACATAAACAAGAAGTAACCCCAGAGGAAACATAACTCAGAAAAGAGAAGATTTTAAGGACCTACTAAGACCAAAGGAAAAAAAAAGACCCACAGCTACATACTATATCATTTTACACTATCAGAAACAGAGAAAATTGGGGCCAGCCCAGTGACACAGCACTTAAGTTCACATGTTCCACTGAGTGGCCCAGAGTTTGCTGGTTTGGATCCTGGGTGCAAACCTATGCACTACTTGTCAAGCCATGCTGTGGTAGGCGTCCCACATATAAAGTAGAGGAAGATGGACACAGATGTTAGCTCAGAGCCAGTCTTCCTCAGCAAAAAGAGGGGGACTGGCAGCAGATGTTAGCTCAGGGCTAATCTTCCTCAAAAAAAAAAAGAAAAGAAAAGAAAAAGAAATAGAGAAAATTGTAAATGCTTCCAGAAAGAAAAAGTAGGTTACCCATAAAGAAACAAAAATCAGATTTCTCATTAGCAACACTGGATGCTAGAATAACACTTTAAAATTGAGGGGAAATTATTCTGAACCTAGAATTTAAAACCTAGCCAAATCACCAATCAAGTATGAGTACAAAGAGATATTTTCAGAAATGTGAGGACTCAAAAGAATACCTCCTACACACCCTTCGTTCGTACAGTATGTTACTTGAAGATGTACTCCAACAAAACCAGGGTAAATCCCAGAAAGAAAAAGACATGGGAAATATGAAATAGTAGACTTAACTCATGAATCTAGTGACAAAAAAAACTCCAGAATGACAACTGTGAAATAGGACTGGAAAGCAATCAGTCCAATTTCGAATAAGCAACCAGAGTGCTACAGAATGAATATCTTCAAGAAGAATGAAATAGATTCTAGGTGATAGATAAAGAAGCTGGAAAATATTAATGATTGGAAAGTCATGTCTCTTTCCTCAAAAAGAAAATATAAAAGGCAACTCCAGGAGAAACAAACAAAACTATACAAGAAAATAATGACGGAAATATGAAGCAAGATTTCCATTCCTGGTTATATGGTGCACTAGGTATTTGAACCAACCCTCCCACAGAAAACCACTTAAGAGACTGGATAAAACATAAAGCACTTTATTAAAAGCATCAAAGAACTGGTAAGATAGTAAGGAATTATTAAGATAAAATAAAAGGGAACCCATAAAGACATGTGGTGCACAGAAGCTGCTTTTGCCCTGGGAGCATATGCTAAATCTAGTGACCTTCAGCTAAAATATTCATAGACTCCTAGGTCCATCCGAGGTGGAGAATCTAAAAAAAAAGGCTCTCTTTCTGTACCCATGGGTTTTAGCTGAATCCTGAAAGGACTACAATCTTAAGTAAGGGCAAACTAAAAAGTAACCTCACCAAACCCCACTTTCCCAGCTCCAGGGGACTGAAGGAAAGGTTGCTTTGGCTCTGAACAGAGGAGAGAATCACATCCCTGAGAAACTGAACAATAAGCTGGACCTTGCTCAAGTTTACAATTCAAATACACACCATCTGGTGGCCCAAAAAACTTGATTTACCTTACACAGTCCCAGACCATTGCCCATAAGTGCCTAGAAGAAGCAAACACACTTTCTGAAAGAATGCTCTTTTACCCGAGGCCTCAAAAATTTTCCGCAAATAATTTTCTAAGGAAAATGAGCAGCTCACTACCAAAAATTAGTAAAACACACTTCTCTCTCACCAGAAAGGTTATTTTTTAAAAAATATTGATAATATCAATTTTTGACAATGACGTGGAATAATCTGAACTCTCATAATTACTAATGGCAATGTAAATTGGTACAACCACTTTGGAAAACTATATAGCAGTATCTAATAAAGCTAAACATACATTTACTCCATGACTCAGCAATTGCACTCCTAGATAAACATTCAACAGAAATTAGCACATACAGCCATAAGAAGACATGTACAAGAATATTTGTAGCAGCTTTATTCATAATAGTCAAACGTTAAAAACAACCCAAATGTCCATCAACAGGAGAATAAATGAATAAATGGTGCATATCCATGCAAAGGAACATTAAGTTCCATTAAAAAAGGAACAAACTATTGATACAGGCAATAATATGAATGAAGCTCAAAAACATTATGCTGAGCAAAAGAATCCAGACACAAAAAAGTACATCCTGTTCGATTCCATTTATATGACATTCTAGAAAAGACAAATCTTTAGTAACAGGAAGCAGATGAATGGTTGCCTGGTGCCCTGGGTGAGGACAATTGGCTGGGAAAGGGCACAAGGGAACTTTCTGGGATGATAGAAATGTTCTCTCTTGATGGTGACGGTAGTTACACAGGTGTATGCATTTGTCAAAATTCATCCAATTGTACATGTAAAATAGGCACATTTTATTATATGCAAATAATACTTCAGAAAGTTGATTAAAACTGTTTTAAAAACTTGCAAAAATGAGAAACATAATAATTGCAATTAAAACTTAATGGACAGGGGCCAGCCCCATGGCCAAGTGGTAGGGTTCACATGCTCTACTTCGGTGGCCTGGGGTTTCACCAGTTCGGATCCTGGTCACAGACATGGCACCACTCATCAGGCCATGCTGAGGAAGCATCCCATGTAGCAGAACCAGAGGCACTCACAACTAGAATATACAACTATGTACTGGGGAGTTTTGGGGAGAAGAAGAAGAAAAGAAAAAAAAAGAACATCAGCAACAGATGTTAGCTCAGGGGCCAATCTTTAAAAAAAATAAAAACTTAATGGACAGGATGATTCTTGGAAGGTGGTGAGGTAGCATAGTTTTTTAATCCTCTCAAGTCCCTCTACAAAAACAGAGAAAATAGGACAGCAAGACCAAAACCCATGGACAACATCTGCAAAAAAACTAGGTAACAAGATATTCTCATGAACCCCAAAATATGAGGAAAGGAGACAAATTACCAACAGCTACAAAGACATGTATGATATTAGCAGTTGTACAAAAGGAAGCAGAGAGAAGCAATGGGGCATCTGACAGATCAGAGAATCCCCAAGCAGCCAAAGTCACTCACTAGAAAGTTCAGAGGGCCAATCAGAGGATAGCAGCTGAAACTGGAAGAGGTTTTGTGTATTCCAATAGTAGGGTAGTGGTAAGACCTAAAGAGGCTAGAAGAATCAGGGCCTGGAGCAGTGTGAGCCCCAAGACTTCTCAAAACTAACCAGCTAAAGGTCCATTCCAGGACAAAGCCCCACACTGAGGAGAAACTGCTGGGAATAGAATCCAAACCAGGCAGTGCAGCAAGAAAAGATCCAGACAAAAGTAAGGGAGTGCATCAGCAGCAGGGTGTCAGTTTTTTAATATTACACAAAAGCAACAGAAGAGGGAGCTCAAAAGCCATGAAATTAGAAAATCTATTCTAAATCCAGCTTCCCTCTAAAATTAAAAAAAAAAACAAACTTCATGTTCTTACATGAACATGAGCAACAGAAAAGGATCAAGGTCACATTTATTATAATAAAAATGAGAATAAGGATAATAACATCCCTTGACAATGAAAGCATGGCAGAAATTTAACACTAGAAAACATGAAAACTATAAGCTACTATTTTAAAACAAGCAAAAAAAATTAAGAAAAAGATATGAAATATGAAAGAACAACATAAATCAGAATTAGAAAAACTCAAAAGTTAGGGAACAGAACTAAGGAAAGAATTGTAAATAAAAGAAAAATCAGAAATGAATTCTAAACTAGAAGGAACACAAGAGTAAATAAACTCAACACATAATGCCTTAAGAGAAACAGAAAATGAAAAGAAGGAATTTTTTAAAATCAAAAAGAAAAAAAGAAAGATAAAAAGGATTTGAGAAAAAGTGATAAATTTAGAAGATAGTTAAAGAAAATCCAACATACATAGAAGAAAACCAAAGTAAGGGAACAGAACAAATAATAAAGACTATAAGAAAGTTTTCCTGAAATAACTTCTAATAGAGACTTGAAACAACATTTAAGAAGGCAATTTGTGTAACTGAGAAAATCAACCCAAAATGACCATATCATAGTAAAATTACTGGACTTTAAAGAAAAAAATCTTATGTATTCAGGCGAAGAGAACAAGAGAAAGAAAATCGGCCAGTCATCAGATATATTGACAGCAATGGCTTATGCCAGAAGAAAAGTCACATATTCTAGATCCACAAGGAAAGAAAATGTGAGCCAAAGATTTTATATCCAGCCAAACTGACTGGTATGGGATGAATTGTGTCCCCTCAAAATTCATCTGTTGAAGCCCTAACTCCTAGTACCTCAGAAAGTGACCATATTTGGAGACAGGGCCTTTAAAAGGTAACGAAGTTAAAATGAAGCCAGTAGGGTGGGCCCTGATCCAATCTGACTAGTGTCCTTATAAAAGGACATTTGGACACAAATAGAGATACCAGGGATATGCACACACATAGAAAAGACTATGTGAGGACACAGCAAGGAGGTGGCAATCTACAAGCCAAGGAGAGAGGTCTTAGAAGGAATCAAATCTGCTAATACCTTGATTTTGGACCTCTGGCCTCCATAACTGTGAGAAAATCAGTTTCTGATGTTTAAGTCGCCCAGTCTGTGATATTTTGTTATGGCAGCCCTGGCAAACGAATACACTGACTTTCTAGAGTAGAGGCTACAAACTGTTATCAACATGCCATCATGCAGGAGAGACTGCTCTTGTGGGGCCTCCCCGAGGGATCTACCAGCGAATAAACTTCAGAAAAGCAAAGTAACTAGAAAAGTATTGACATAAGGGCTGATAGTGAGCATTAAATAAGTACAATAAATAAACACACACGCACATATTTGTAGAACTAATATTCAATGAAGGTTCTAAGTAAGAGAGTATAGTAATGCAATTGCTACAAAAGGGTGGAAAACCGAGAGAGAATATGCAAAAAAACTTTTTAATTGTTCTTGTAATCATATTGGTGGTGGCAGCATTAACACTGCTAGTCTTAGATAGTTGTGTATATCAGTGGGATAAAGTAAATGAGTAATTATGATATATTCTAATTCTATTATCCCCTATATCTTTGGGAAGCAAGATTCTCAAGCATGAAAGAAAGGAGATTCAGCTATAGGACAGGAGTTAAGGAAAACCCTGAATGCCTGAATTTGAATTAAAGTATCAGTGTCAACTCATGAGGCATTTTTTCTCAAAAGCCTTAGAAATAAGGACCAGCCCTGTAGCCATGAGCACTGCTAGCCTAGCATCTAGACTGTGGCCTTGAAATACAATTTCCCACTAAAAAGAAACGAGGGTTTTTTTGAGAAGTGGCTGATTCCAGATCTGGGGCAGGAAATGTACAAGATGAGTCTGAAATATCAAATATGTTCAAATCCATGAGTTCATAATGATGCAATTTTTGTTAAAAAAAGAAAACTATACATATTAGCACTGTGCAAAGGACCTCTATAAACGTACAGCAAATACTTAGAGTTTCTCTCTTGGGACTAGGATTATAGGGAATTTTTCTTTCTAAGTTACTACTTTCTAGATTATTTGTTTAAAATTTAATGAGCATACATTACTTTCATAATTAGCAAAAACAGTGATTAAAGAAAATTTTAAAAAAGAAACAACTGTGATAACTGCATAGTTTTCAAGAATCCGTTTCTAAAACGAGGCATTCTCATTGACTTAATCAAGATTGAGCAATGACTAACACTAGGTTTTGGTAAATGGTAAGAATAAAGTTCCCTAAACTGACTTTTAGACTGCTTTTGCTTTATTGCTCAAAATTCACAGTTTTGAATAGCTAGCAGGCCATTGTTATCAATGAAAATTCATCTACCCTCACACATGGATTTCTGATCCGGTGGTTCAGTACTTTAAAAAAGGTAGAACCCTGCTTTCAGTTTCAGTCATTTTCTTCCCTTCTGCTTTGGTGAGGTGTGAAGATCGGGGGGAAGGCTTCACAGAGGCAACACTCTTATCTTTCACCATTTAACCTATATGCCATGGATCTCAAAAGTGTGGTCCCTAGACCAGCAGACAAATTCTCAGGTTCCATCAGACCTACTGAAGCTGAATCTCTTGAGGGTGAGGGCTAGTAATCTATGTTTTAATAAGCCCTTTCGGCAAGGTTGCTAGACAAAATATAGGATGGTCCAGCTAAATGTGAATTTCACATAAACAACAAATAATTTTTTTAGTATAAATATTTGCAATATTTGGGACATACTTATATTCAAATTCAAGTTTAACTGGGTATCTTGTTTTGTTTCTTGTTTATTTATTTCTAAATCTGGTAACCTGACCTCCAAGTGATTCTGATCCAAGTTAAAGTTTGAAAATCACTGGAGTAAAGGTAAGAGGATGGGCCTTGGATTCAGATAGATCTGACGCCATCATTTTTTTTAACAATGGATGGAATCCCACAAATATGACTGGCATCTCCATATGACAAAGGAGACCATGGGGGAGAGAGGCAACCAGCCTCAGGGCCTAGAGTAAAGTTTGGTAGCAGAAAGGGCCTGAATTTCACCAGAAAGTTCAGACACACTCTGCGTGACTGATACTCTAGTCACCCTGGGGTGCTGTTCTCATACAAAGTACAACATTGGCCAAAATGGGAGGAAGGGCTGGGTGGGGGATGCAAGGGAGGGAAAAACTGAAATCTATAATACGGAGGGAGGAATATAAATAGCTTAGAATCAGCCAAGGTCGGTTTGTGCTCACTTCAGGCTCTCTACCACTGACTTTGCAGGGAGAAAAGACTGGGGAAGAGTCACTCTGAGTATAAAGAGGCTCCTGGGCAGCACCAACCCTGTTCTGTGAGCCTCTAAAGCAGTGCTTCTCACCCAGGGGTGATTTCAACCCTGGCAGTGTCTGGAGACAATTTTAGTTGTCACAACCAGGTGGGGTGGGGAGGGTGTGCTACTGACATCTAGTGGGTAGAGGACAGAGATACTGGTAAACATCTTACAAAGCAGAGGATGGCCACCCACAACAAAGAATTATCTAATTGCAAATATCAAGTTCCAAGGCTGAGAAACTCTGGCTCTAAAGCAGGTCAGTGCAGAGAAAGTTACTCTCTTCGCCACAGCCGCACTCCTTACCCCAAACCACTGACCCTCCTCTACAACGAGGTGTTTGCACTGCACTGCAGAGATTTGATGCGTGCCCATTCTCGTAAGTCTGAACTTGGACAAGCTACTCAATTCTCCTAGCTTTTCTATCCTAATCTGTACAATGTGGGTAAAACTATTTACCTCATAGGGTTATTGCAGGGATTAAACGAGGTAATTTAACAGTTTAGATTCAAACATTTATCAAGCTCCTACACTATGTACCCAGTCTTGGGGGTACACGGTCATGCCATTAAGGATTTAAGTCTAGTGAGTTTTAAGGCACATGGTAGATTTTCAAACAAAGGCTTATTTCCTTCACACTCAGCCCCTACCCATATCCTTCCCTTTCATTATTAGACTGGGGCCTAATCTTCTCTCTTCCTTACCAGAGAACTGGAAGGAAGAGCAGAATTAATACCTATTATGAAGAGGAGCTACACCACCAGTTTGTACTATTTTGCTGATGCTTTTCATCATTAATTCTCAATACAGCACTAAAGCCAATGTATTGTTCTTAATAATCGAAAGAAGTTCAGTTAGCTATTTAAGGCTGGCATCTGCTCTGTTCTCAAAATTGACTATTACCTTTGAATAAGGTCAGGAAACAAAAAGCAAGCTCAAGAAGCCCTCTTTCTGACCCTGACTTGCATGGCTCCTACATCCTGCTCTTATAAGTAAGGTTATTAGAGTATTAGAAAATTCGGGTGCTCTCCTAACATTCCCACTTGCTCATGAAATGGAATGAGAGAAAGGAAGGGAGGGGGTGACTCAAAGGTCATATCCAGGGGTCGGCCCGTGGCCAAGTGGTTAAAGTTCCGTGCGCTCCACTTCAGCAGCCCAGGGTTTGCGGGTTCGGATCCCAAGTGCAGATGTCCTCCACTCATCAGTCGTGCTGTGGAGGCATCCCACATACAAAGTAGAGGAAGATTGGCACAGATGTTAGCCCAGGGCTAATCCTCCTCAAGCCAAAAAAGAGGAGGATTGGCAATGGATGTTAGCTCAGGGCAGATTTTCCTCACAAAACAAAACAAAACAGGTCATACCCAGGTTTTGGGGTTGAGCAACTGGATGATAGTAGTGTCATTTACTGAAATTATAAAGTCTTGGGGAGAAGCGTGTTTGGAAGGGAAATCAAGAGTTCCACTTGGAACAATTAAAAAAATCTCTCTTCTTCTTGTCTCTAACCTCTCTTTCTATCAGCCTGTACAAATGACCAAGTCTCTCCTTTCTTAAAACAAATGAAGCCCTCCCCAAACTTTATAATCCCTTTAACTGTTGCCCTCTTTCCTTGCCTTTAGGTCCAAACTTCTTTAAAGGATCATCTATTTCTCCTCTATCTACTTCCTCACCCCCAAGCCTCTTCTCGACCCCCTGCAATTTGGTTTCTGCCCTCACCATATTATTGGAACTACACTCACTAAGGTGACAAATAATGTCCTAATTGCCAAATCTAACAGATACTTTTCAGTCCGAACCTCACTGGACCTCTCTGTAGCCTTCGATATGGCTGATCACATCCTCCTCTTTGGAAATCTCTCCCCACTTGTTTCCCTGGCATCCCTTTTTCCTGCTTCTCTTCCTCCTCTGTAATTTTTCCTTCTCACATTCTTCCTGACTCCTCCTCTATCTGCTGCTTAAATGTTGAATTTGCAGGGATTCTGTTCAGCTCTTCTCTCACTTTACACTGTTTTCACAGATGATCCTATCTTTTAGATCCCATTTAGATGATTTTGGCTATCATCTATAAACTGTCAACTCCTAATTTGCTATCTCCCGACTCTAATTCTCTTTGGAACTATACGCTCATATTTTGAGTTGCCTACTAGACAGGTCATCTAGATGCTCCCAGATGTCTCAAATTCAACACATTCAGAATTCAATTCTAAACAAGACAATTTACAAAAGAAATTCATGTTTCCTCACCTAGTAACCAGGAAAATGCAAATTAAACCAATAAATGCAATGTTTCTTACAAAGACTGACAAAAATTTATGAGCATGAGAACACCGAGTGTTGATGAAGATTAGGAAAAAAAGACTCTCAGACACTGCTGGTAGAAGTATGACTAGTTATAACCTTTTAGGAAACTAATCTGGCGATATCTATTAAAGTATAAAATACATATATGTCCCTTCTATGCCAAAGAAATTGCCACACAGGTCCATAGGGTGCATGTACAAGGATGCTCATCACATTGTTGTTTGTGTTAACAGGAAGGTGGAGGTAATCTGCTTGCCCATCACTGGAGAAGTGGATAAGGGAAATGTGGTAGATATATACCTTGGAGTATGATGCAGCAGGAAGAAGGAATGCCTCAGATGTATTGCATAGCAACAGGAATGGCTTTTATACCAGGGTGTTGAGTGAAAAAGAAAACATTGAAATGTCTAACACAAAAAGATTTATGTAAATTAAAATAATACACACATAAAAAAAGTTGTACTTTATAAGAATATATTTAAACAAAAGGATATACATTAAGGAATGGTTGCCTGTGGGGTGGAGAGGGCCTGGGAGTGGGAAATGAGGCTAAAAGAGAATATACAAACAAACAGGGAGGAATCTTACAAGGGCCAATGATGATAATGTGCTATAAACTGAGGAATATCATTAACTCAACCCACAGCACTGAAGACTTCCCCCAGATTAATAACACATTCTGTTTGACCCTACAGTCTGTTCCCATTTTTTTTTTGCCACTAACAACAATGCTACAATAAGTATTCTTTATATGTATATTTTTATATTGGTGATTATATTTCTATAGCATATATTTTTAATTGTGCTATCTCCACATATGGAATAGCATGCAGTTATTAGAAAGGATGGGTTACAAAGAAATCCATGCCAAGACACATCATAATTAAACTGCTGAAAATGAAAGACAATGAAAAAATCTTGAAGTCAGCCAAAGAGAAAAGTATACAGGAACATCAATTTGAATGATAGCAGATTTCTCATCTGAAACCATGCAGGCCAGAAGGAAGTGGCACAAAATTTTTCAAGTGCAGAAAGAAAAGAACTGTCAGATTAGGGCAGGAAATATACAAGATGAGCCTGGAACATCTTATAGTGCCAGAAAGGAAGGAAGCACTCAAAGGAGAAAAACACAATGATAGTGGAATGACAAAGGGACACAGAAGCCAACTAAAAGAGCTCCCAGTGGCCAAAGCTAGAACAATTTGAGCAATACAGTAAAGTGGTATCGGGTTATAACCCAAGGTACAAAATAAATATCCATGAGTCTATACTGATATAAACAAATGATTGATTGATTGGACTGATAGATAAATACATTCATGGGGAAAAGAGACAAATCTGCTATGCAAAATTCTAAATAATTCATGTAGATACTTTGCTCTCAAGGAGGGGGAGCGTAACTTTATTCTTTAAGTTTGGGTGCATACAGTGACTTCCAAGAGTACGAGATGGAAAAGGAGATCAAAGAGTAACTTGACTGTGGAGAAATCTAACAAACACATCAGCCAGGTGTTCAAGGTGAACATCAAAAGTAACATCTTTGCTAGTATGTACTCTTGATATGATGTGATGAAAATGGTATTTTCACTTCTGTGGTCTTCCTCCCCAAAACCCATAACCCCAGTTTAATCATGAATCGGACAAATTCCAATAGAGGGATTTTCTACAAAATAGCTGACCAGTGCTCTTCAAAGTTATCAAGCTGATCAAAAGCAATAAAAGTCTGAGAAACTGTCATAGCCAAGAGGAGCCCAAGGAGACATGATGACTAAATGTAAGGTGGTATTCTGGATGGTCCTGAAACAGATGAAGAACATTAGGTAAAAACTAAAGAAATCTGAATAAAGTATGGACTTTAATTATAAGGTATCAATACTCCTTCATTAATTATAACAAATATATCATACTAATGTAAGATGTTAACCACAGGGGAAACTGGGTACAGGGTATATGAGGACTCTCTGTACTGTCTTCTCAATTTTTCTGTAAATCTAAAACTGTTCTAAAAAAAATAAAGATTAGTAAAAAAAAAAAAGTACTGTAAACAACAAGTTCTGTATCTGGCAAAACTATCCTTCAGATAAAGGAAAATGGAGAAAATTTGTTGCTAGCAAACCTGCCCTTAAAGAATGGCTAAAAGAATTCTCTCAACAGAAAGAAAAGATAAAAGAAGTCCTGGAACTTCAGAGAGGAAAAAAACATCAGAATGGGCAAAAATAGGGGTATATTATCCTCTTCATGAGTTTCTTAACTCATATTTGATGGTTAAAGCAAAAATTATAACACCATCTGATGTGGTGGCTCAACATATGTAGAGGAAATACTTAAGACAGTTACATTTTTTTAAAGTGGAGAAGGTAAATAGATCTAAATGGAAGTAAGGTCTTCATACTTCACTTGAAGTGGTAAAACACCGACACCAGTAGAATGTAATTAGTAACATATTTACATTGTAATACCTAGAGCAACAACTAAGAAAACTATATAAAGCAGTATGCTCAAAAATACTGTAAAGAAATCAAGATAGAATCCTAAAAAATATTCAAGTAACCACAGAAAGGTAAGAAAAGAGAACAAGAAACAGAGGAAACCAACAGAAAACAAATAAGAAAGTGGCAGACTCAAGTCTTAACATGTGAATAATTACTATCATAGGTTGAATTATGTCATCCACAAAGATATATTGAAGTCCTAACCCCCAAACCTGTGAATGTGACCTTATTTGGAAATAGGGTTGTCTTAGTCAGTTTGGGCTACTATAACAAAGTATTATAAGCAATATAAATTTATTTCTCACAGTTCTGGACGCTGAAAATTTGAGATCAAGGTGCCAGCACGGTTGAGTTCTGGTGAGAGCCCTCTTCTGGGCTGTGGGCTGCTGACTTCCTGTTGTATCCTCACATGGCACAAAGTACAAGGGAGCTCTCTGGGGTCTCTTTTAAAAGGGCACTATTCCCATTCATGAGGGCTCCACTCTCATGACTTAATCACCTCCCAAAGGCCCCACCCTCCTAATATCATCATATTAGAAATTAGGTTTCAATATACAAATTTTGGGGGAACACAAACATTCAGTCTATAGCAAGTGTCTTGAAGATGTAATCAAGTTAAGATGAGGTTGTTACGGTGGACCATAAAACAATCTGACTGGTGTCCTTTTAAGAAGAGGGAAATATGGGGCTGGCCTGTGACCTAGAGGTTAAGTTCACGCACTCTGCTTCGGTGGCCCAGGGTTTCGCCAGTTCAGATCCTAGGCACAGACATGGCACCACTCATCAGGCCATGCTGAGGTGGCATCCTTCATGCCACAACTAGAAGGATCCACAATTAAAAATATGAAACTATGCACTGGCGGGCTTTGGGGAGAAAAAGGAAAAACAAAATCTTAAAAAAAAGAAGAGGGAAATATGGACATAGACACACAGAGAAAGAGAACACCATGTCTTCACATGACACATGAACACTGACACAGAAGGAAGAGGGCCATGTGAAGACAGAGGCAGAGATTGGAGTAATTCTGCTGCCACAAGCCAGGGATTGCGTGAGGATTCCAGAAGTTGGAAGAGGCAAAAAGGATCAACCTCTAGAGGCTTCAGAGGAAGCATGGCCCTGACAACACCTTGATTTCAGACTTTTAGTCTTCACAACTGTGAGATACTAATTTTCTGTTGTTTTAAGCTACCCAGCTCATGTTATTTTGTTATAGCAGTCCTAGGAAATTAATACAATTACCTCAAATGAAAATGGTCCAAATACACCAAATTAAAAGACAGAGATTGAGGCCAGCCCGGCGGTGTAGTGATTAACTTTGCACGCTCTGCTTCAGTGGCCCCGGGTTCACAGGTTCGGATCCCAGGTGCACTGGGACCTAGCACTGGTCATCAAGCCATCCCTGTGGCAGCATCCCACATAAAATAGAAGAAGATGGGCACAGATGTCAGCTCAGGGGCAACCTTCCTTGCAAAAAAAAAAAAAGACAGAAATCAGCAGAGTGGATTAAAAAAAACAGGATCCGAGTACATGCTGTCTACAAGAAACGCACTTGAAACACAATGACATAGGTAGGTTGAAAGTAAAAGGATATAAAAAGATAAACCATGTAAATATTAACAAAAAAAAGCATTGGGTATGGGGCCGGCCTGGTGGCATTGTGCTTAAGTTTGCATGCTCTGCTTCAGTGGCCCAGGGTTCACAGGTTCAGATCCTGGGTGTGGACCTACACACCATTCATCAGGCCATGCTGTGGCGGCATCTCATATACAAAGTAGAGGAAGATTGGCACAGATATTAGCTCAGGGACCATCTTCCTCAAGCAAAAAGAGGAGGATTGGCGACAGATGTCAGCTCAGGGCCAATCTTCCTCTCACACACACACAAAAAGCACAGGTTAGATTGATATATATTGACCTAGGGGTATATCCACTGAAGTATTACTAAGTAAGAAAATCAAGTTGTAGGAATATACATATATATATATATATATATCCTCATCTTTATAAAAACTAATCATTAAAATCATACATACATACACATATATATACACATACACACTCATGAAGAAGGTGTGGAAGGCTACACAAATTGGTCCCCTTGATGTTACAATGGAAGGGGAGGGGGATATGAAAGGGGAGATTATTAACTTTCTTCTTGTATTTTTGGATTGTTTCACTTGTTACAGTGAGAACATACTGCATTTGTAATTTAAAAGAAAATTGCAATTAGATAAATTTTTTGAGGGAAATATTTTCCCTCAAACCTACTTTTGTTCTTCTTCTCTATTTTGGTGAATTAGTACCATCATTCACTCCCAAGACAAGAGACCTGCAAGTAATTCTCGATCCTTCCTTTTCTGTAATCTTCCACTCTCCCACTTAATTAGTTACCAAATCTAGATTTTAGTTCATAAATATCCCTACCTTCCTCTAATTAATTATAAGTCCTGTCTATTCTAGTTCCTAAATCTCTTTTAAATCCCTTCCCCTCTTTACCACCCCTGCCAATAATGCCTTTTTTAAGTTCAGGACTTTATCATCTCTCAGTATTTCAATAACCTTTCAAATAATCCTGTTTTACTCCCCCATCCAATCTCTCTCATACAATGCTCTCAGAATTATCTTTCTAAACAGTTATAGTGTACCACTGCTGGTACACAAATTAATATATTTTTATTTTAATATTCATAAGAAAATATATTAAACTCATGATTTCAAAGATATTACTGCCTAAATTAAGAAATTAAAATGGTGAAGGCAGAATATGAGTCAGTGAAGTTGGAAAACATTGGTCTACAAGGATAAAGCCCAAACTCCATGAGTCTTTAGATCTGGTCCCATCCTACCTTTCCAACTTTGACATCATAAATGTACCATTCCAATTAGAGAGAACCTTCTGATGGCCCCCCTCTATTCCAGTACTTGTACTTTACAATATGCTAATTATTTGTTCACATTTCTGTGTCCCCCACTAAATTATGAACTCTTCTTGGACAGGGACTAAATCTTACCCAACTTCTTATCTCAAAGGCCCACAAAATACCTGGCATAAGCACTCATAAAATGTAAGTTGAATGAAAAGATTGAAGTCTGGAATCTAGAGCCAAGGAGAACATTCCCTAAAGGCAAGTCTGCTTTGCGTGTTACTACAGCTTCCTGCCTTCTTTTAGACATCACCCTGGTCACCTGGAAAAGAACACAAAGGCCAGAGTCATGAAGGTTTCAGGGACAGGAACAGAACAGATTAGAAGGGTTTAAAGTGAGGCCACGCTGCCATCAGTTGGCACTAAGTTGACTGTTCTGCGTAGACACTTGGTCTTTGTAGATCAAGTCTTCCTTCCCATCTTCTCTCTCTGTCTGGTTTCTGACTATCTGGGGTGAGTAAACCCAAGAATTATGGCCTCAGCCTGCCTCTGATAACAGCAAAAAGTACCCTGGACATGATGCAACAAAATGGACATTGCTCTGCCAAGGTTTCATTTCCATGTTATAGTCTGGAGCTCTCTGGATTGATATTTCACTTCTAGATAAGGTGCAGTAGTTGTAAAAGGTTGTTAGCGGTGGTGGGGGACAGAGGTGCAGGTGGGAGGAGAGAGAGAGAACTACATTGACTATCATCATACAAATCGCACACAGAAAATATTTAAACCCTTTGGCTTAAAGTCAGCCTTGATGACAGCCCCACTTTCTGTGGGAATGCTGACTAGCCAGACAGAGAGAACCAGGAAAAGGTTGAAGGTCCCTGAAGTGACAGACTTGGAGCCATCCCTCTATATGCCCATTCTTCCTTTCACACTAAATACAATCCTTATGGTTTACTATGTCTGTGTGGCCTTTGGTTACAGCACCTTGACAAAGTAATAAGTGCATACGGGTTGAATGTTTCCAGCTTTCTAGGGACTCCTTGTCTTGGGAAACCATGGCTACAGCCCTTACAATCCATGAACAGGCAATAGGGCATTGACTTGCCATGAAACTGGTAATATAAAAGAATTTGTATTGAAAATTAGTTTTTGAGGGCAGCATGGTGGTGTAGTGGTTAACTTTGCACACTTCAGCAGCCCAGGGTTTGGCAGTTCGGATCCTGGGCACAGACCAACACACTACTCATCAAACGATGCTGTGGCGGCATCCCACATAGAAATAGAAGGACTTACAACCAGAATATAAAACTATGTACTGGGGCTTTGGGGAGGGGAAAAAAAAGAAAATTAGCTTTTGCTTTTTTAGTTATTGTTTGGGGAAGGGCAAACGGTGCCAATAAAGAAGTAGTAGATAAAACAGGACCCCAAGTCCCTTTACTAAGCTTTTTTTCCTTTAGCCACTTGATTCTAAAAGCCAGACAGGATTAGGCAGATTCGGGGGCAGGAAAGGGGGAATGGCTCACTATAGAAAAGGCAAATGTGAAGGTATATAGTGTACATAGGAACTATGAACCTGAGAGCTCTCTAAGCATCAGTATCCAATATTTAAAAAAAAAATATTTTCCATTTAAAGTGATACACGTTTATTATAGAAAATATGGAAAATGAAGTCCTCCAGGTGATTCTGTCTATATTCTCTCTCTAAAGCAGGCTCTCTCAAACATTAATGTATATAAAACAATGGGAAGCTTTAATGAACAGAGAAGCTTGTTATAATACAAATGGCTAGATTCTAACCCTAGAAACAGATTAAGTACATCTGGGAATCTGAATTTTAAATGGGAATACCAGGTAATGCAGAGGATCCATACTTTGAAAACATGGGCCTAAGGCTAGAGCCTCATTCTTAGTCTGCAGAACAATGATTCTGAATTTCTTCCTATTCCATCTTTCCTTCCTTTAGCAATCTTATCCATTGATATAGTTGCAGTCTCACTTATATGAACAACTCCTGAAGATTTATTTCTATCCTCAACCTCTCTGAGTTTCGGAACCAAGTTTATAATTACTTGCAAGATACCGTGTGGCTTGCCAGCACCTCAAACTCAACAGGTTCAAAACTGAAGTCATTAGTCATTCAGTGACTTCTTACTATGTACCTGAAACCATGCTAAAGATCTGGGATAGAAAGATGAATTAAAATTCAGTCCTTGTATCTCCTTTCCCTTCATTACTTTCCTGAATGAATTTCAGAGTTGGAAGAAGCATTAGAAGTCAAGAAGTATAATCCTTTTACAAAACAATCTACCTGAAATGAATGGGCCTTCTGAAAGTGATTTTAGTGTGTAGATATTTGGCCTCCTATGACATTAATCAGGGTATGGATTCCTTAAGAAATATAATTACAAGGTGGTGGTTGTTTTTATGGAGTAATATTTCAGGGGATAGTTTCCAAACACTCTAAACCCATTTACACCAGGAAAGCTATCTTCTCTACATTATACAGTAGGAAACTTTACCATAAACTTGCATCTCAGTCTGACTACAGAGCTCAGTAGCTCTTAAGGTCTGCTACAAATACATCAAGTAAAATCCTCCTTGAAGAAAAATATAGTGGAGAGTAACTGCAAATTGGTATGGTGTTTATTTTTGGAGTGATAAAAATGTTTGAAAATTAATTGTGGTGATAGTGCACAACTCTGTGAATACACTAAAAACCAATTAATTGTATACCTTAAATGAGTGAATTGTATAGTATGTGAATTATGTCTTAATAAAGCTATTATAAAAAAGATATCAAGAGAATGGAAACACAACTCTCAGAATGGGAGAAAATATTCACAAATCTTATATATGATTATATATATATATATCAAGAATATACAAAGAACTCCTATAACTCAACAATAAAAAGACAATCCAGTTTTAAAAAGAGCAAAGATTTCAATGGACATTTCTTCAAAGAAGAAATACAAATGGCCAACAAGCACACGAAAAGATGTTCACCATCACTAATCATTAGGGAAATGTAAATCAAAACCACAATGAGATACCACTTCATACCCACAAAGATAGCTATGATCAAAATAACAGATATCAACAAGTGTTAGTGAGGATGTGGAGAAATTGGAACCCCCATATATTGCTGGTGGGAATGTAAAATGATACAGCTGCTGCGGAAAACAGTTTGGCAATTCCTCAACAAGTTAAACACAGAATTACTATATGACCAAGCAATTCTACTCCTACGTGTACACACAAAAGAATGAAAGGGGCCAGCCCAGTGGCGCAGTAGTTAAGTTTGCACGTTCCAATTCAGCAGCCTTGGGTTCACTGGTTCGGATCCTGGGTGCAGACCTATGCACTGCTTATCAAGCCATGCTGTGGCAGGCATCCCACATATAAAATAGAGGAAGATGGGCACGGATGTTAGCTCAGGGCCAATCTTCCTCAGCAAAAGGAAGAGAATCGGTGGCAGATGTTAGCTCAGAGCTAATCTTCCTCAAAAAACCCCAAACAATTATAAACAGGTGTTCAAACAAAACTTTGAACATATATGTTCATAGTAGCACTATTTACAATAGCCAAAGATAGAAACAGCCAAATGTCTATCAACGGATAAACAAAATGTCGTGTACCCATATGATGGAATATTATTCAGCCATAAAAAGGAATGAAGTACTGATACATGCTACAGTGTGGATGAGCATTAAAAACATCATGTTAATCATTTCACAATGTATACAATATCATGTATATATACATCAACACATCGTATTGTACACCTTAAGTATATACAGTGTTTGTCAGTCATATCTCTATAAAAGTGGAGGAAAAAAGGAGAAAACATCATGCTAAATGAAAGAAACCAGACACAAAAGATCATATATTGTATGATTCCATTCATATGAAATAACCAGAATAGGTAAATCCATAAAGATAGGGGGCAGATTAGTGGTTGTCAGGGGCTGAGGGCGGGTGGAATGGGGAGTGACTGCTTAATAGGTACAGAGTTTCCATTTAGAGTGATGAAAAAGTTAGATAGAGCTGATGGTTGCACAACATCATAAATATACTTAAAACCACTGAATTGTATACTTTAAAAGAGTTAAAATGGTAAATTTTATGGCACGTATATTTTACCACAATAAAAAGAAAAGAAAAATTCAAACATGCAAGAGGTTGCAGGAAAGCATTAGAAATATAAAACTATAAATGAAATTTAAGCTTCATTATGTCATGTCACAGCTTGGAAAACAAAACTATAGTGGGTCTAACTGGTTGGGATAGGAATGCATTTAGCAAAAGTGTAACCCTGTAAGACTAACTGCTGATTGAAATCTTTTATCATCTAAAAACAATCTTAGTATTGGAAAGAACCTCAGATGCCATCCTAATCTTCCCTACAGTAAAAAAAAATGATGAACACAAAGGAAAAACATAAAAAACTTATGTTTGAAAAAAAATGTCAGGTCTGACACGTAAAGAGCTCAGAAGTCATCCCTCCTATCCTCACAGGAAAAAAGCCGAACTGAAAATGCACAACTATTCTTAGGTTCTTCAGAGAATTGAGGTCACAGGGTAAACCACTGCCCCCAAAAGTGGAGAGACAGGTGAATAGAGTGAATCACAGCTTTTGAGAGCAGAAGCCCCCCCACTGGAGCTAGTATTAAGATAGGAAAATCAATTGACCAATTGTTGGAAGCTCTATGTGGACAAGCATGAGAATTTAAAAGTCCAGAGGGGAGCCCCAGTCCCAGGGAGGCCCCCACACTTTCATGACTTTTACCTACATGAGCCCCACTAGGTTCTCAATGCAAAGATTGGAGAAAAATTCCCTCATGATTGTGACGGGGGCGTGGGGAATAACCATTTTGAAATAACCCAAGGTATTCTGTTCTCCTTAACAAAAGCCTGCACCAAAGCTAACTGATTTTACCAGAATCTACCACACTGGGTTTTGCTAGAGCCTAGCCAATCTGGAGGAATGGAAATATCCAACTCCAGCTCCCTCTAGACTTCCTATCTCACTCACGTTGTGGCAGGGTGGAATAAAAAGCACTTGTAAAGATCACAGCCTAGGAACACAGGCTTACTAACAGACTGAGACCTAATTATAGGAATATAGAATCTTTCCCCGTCTCTGACACCATACCACCACATCAATAAAGCTCCTGTATAACAACAGGGAATTACAAATGAAAGAATTGCATGTCTCAGATCTTTAAGAATAACTCTCTAGGGCAAATCCAAAGACAACAGGGGAAAGAAAAACAAGAACACCTGGGCCAACCTGGTGGCACAGTGGTTAAGTGCGCACATTCTGCTTCAGCGGCCCAGGGTTCGCCGGTTCGGATCCTGGGTGCGGACATGGCACCGCTTGGCAAGCCATGCTGTGGCACGCGTCCCA
Source organism: Equus quagga (assembly GCF_021613505.1). Classification (NCBI taxonomy): domain Eukaryota; kingdom Metazoa; phylum Chordata; class Mammalia; order Perissodactyla; family Equidae; genus Equus; species Equus quagga. The sequence continues at coordinate 68,991,296 of NC_060276.1, read as the reverse complement.
CATATAAAGTAGAGGAAGATGGGCATGGATGTTAGCTCAGGGCCAGTCTTCCTCAGCAAAAAGAGGAGGATTGGCAGCAGTTAGCTCAGGGCTAATCTTTCTTAAAAAACAAAAAAACAAGGACAACAGAGGAAATTTTACCTCTGACACAACTACAGTACATAGTAAACCCAGCCTAACTGCTAGCCAGACAAACATAAAATCTCACACAAAATGTCAATTTACCTGAGTTCCTCTTATCTAGTACATCATGTTAAGCTTTCAACAAGGCATTACAAGGCATACTAAATGGCAAAAAACACAGTATGAAGAGAAAGAGAAAACATCAGAGCCAGACTCAGATATGGCAGAGATTTTGGTACTACCAGAACAGGAATTTAAAATAACTATATGCTAAGGGCTCTATTGGAAAAACTGGACAACATACAAGAATAGATGGGTAATGTAAGCAGAGAGATGGAAATTCTAAGAAAGAATCAAAAGGAAATGCTAGAAATCAAAAACACTATAATGGTAATGAAGAATATCTTTTATGGGCTCATCAGTAGATGGGACATAAATGTGGAAAGAATCAGTGAGTTTGAAGATACGAAAATAGAAACTTCTGAAACTAGAATGCAAAGAGAAAAAAGAATGCAAAAGATGGAACATAATATCCAATACTTGTGGGACAATTACAAAAGGTGTAATATATGCATAATGGGAATACCAGAAAGAGAAGAAGGAGACAAAAGAACAGACGAAATATTTGAACTAATAATGGCTGAGAATTTTCCAAAATTAATGATAGATAACAAACCACAGATCCAGAGAGCTCAGAGAACAGCAATCCAGGGTAAATATCAAAAAATCTATACCTAGGCATATCATATTCAAATTATAGAAAATCAAAGACAAAGACAAGCTCTTTAAAGAATTCAGGGTTAAAAAACATCTTACCTACAGAGGAACAAGGATAAGAATTACATCAAACTTCTCTTCAGAGACCATGCAAGCAAGAAGAGAGAGCAGTGAAATATTTAAAGTGTTGAAAGAAAAAAGCCACCAACCTAGAATTCTGTATCTAGCAAATTTATCCTTCAAAAGTGAAGGAGATAAACAACAAAAACAACCCAATTTAAAAATAGGCAAATCTCCAAAGAAGATATGCAAATGTCCAAAAAGCACATGAAAAGATGCTCAACGTTACTAATCACTAGGGAAATGCAAATCAAAACCACAATGAGATACCACTTCACACCCATTAGGATATTGGGGTGGCTATTATTTAAAAAAAATTAAAAGATAATAAATGTTAGCGAGGATGCAGAGAAATTGAAACCCTTATGCATTGCTGGTGGGGATGTAAAATGGTACAGTATGGCAGTTCCACAAAAAATTAAATATAGAATTACCATATTATCGAGCCATTCCACTTCTAGGCATATACCCATATACCCAAAAGAATTGAAAACAAGAACTCAGATTATTTGCACACCATGTTTACGGCATCACTATTCACAATAGCCAAAAGTGGAAACAACACAAATGACCATCAACAGATGAATGGATAAACAAAGTGTGGTATATACATACAATAGAATATTATTCAGCCTTAAAAAGAAAGGAAATTCTGATACACACCATAACATGGATAAACCTTGAACACATACTGCTAAGTGAAATAAGCCAGACACAAAAGGACAAAAATTGCATAATTCTGCTTATATGAGGTACCTAGAGTTGTCAAATTCCCAGAGACAGAAAGTAGAATAGTGGTTTTCAGGGGCTGAGGGAGAATGGGGAGTTATTGTTTAATGGGTACAGAGTTTCAGTTTGGGATAGTGAAAAAGTTTTGGAGATGGATAGTGGTAATGGTTGTATAACAATGTGAATGTAATTAATGCCACTGAACTGCACACTGAAAAGTGGTTAAAATAGTAAATTTTAGGCTATGTACGTTTTACCACAATAAAAAAAGAAAAAATGAGACAGATCTGTATATACAGACATGTAAATATTTCTACACGCTTTCTCTTGTAAAAAACTAAAAGACATTAGAAATACTGTAGTAATCTTAAAAGCCTATAAAAATGTTTACAGAAATGCTTTCTCTAGTTACTGCTCTCTCAGTTCTAAAGTTGTACCTCGGTTAATTCGATTATTTCCCATATTTCCATTAGTAGCACACTTGTAAACCACTTCTACAGATGGCTAATCTCATCCCTTCAATGACAATTCTTATTAAAATTTCAACCAGTAATTCTTTTTCCAAGTTCTCAGCTTCCAACATACTCATTACAGCACTAATCATTTTACCTGACAATATCTATTCACTAATCAATTCCCAGTGAGAATTATAAGACATTTATGTCCAGTAGCAAGAAAGAAAAAATTAGAATCCCTGAAACAGATGGTAAGTGATATGCTTTCAAATCTAGGACATATAGAAAATGAAAATATGAGACTCTCTGGTGATTTCCAGAGAAAATAATATTAACATAGTCAATGCACTGTGTGACTTATCAAATAAGTGCTGTAGAAACATTAGTGAGATCATTTGGACTCTGACAGAAGGAAGGCTTGTGGAAGTAGTTAGATAGGGTTGGCTATATGCACAGCCATTACACATAGAAAAAGACTAGAAGAACATATACCAAAATGTTAATATTGATAATCTCTGGGAAGTAGGCTTCCTAGGTTTCTTTTCTTTTTTTGTTTATCTGTATTTTCTAAAATTTCTAAAATAAATATGATAACTACTATAATAGGAAAAATCCAAATAATAAAATTTATCAAGGACACCATCAAAGTGGCAATGTAGGAGATCCCAGCCTCCATCCCCCCACAAAGATCAATAATTAGATAGCTATCCACGAACAAAAACACCTCTGAGAGAGCTCTGGAGTTCACTTAAGAAACTGTAGCAAGAAAGTGGAACAAAAAACCTGAGAATAACTATAAAAGAAGAGAAAGTAGACAGCTTCATTTTGCCTGTATCATCCCATCCCCCAAGCTACCACTGCTCAGCACCAAGGGGGAACTTCCCAGCTAGAAAGAGTTCCCCTCGTCAGGAAAGGAAGAGTGGGGTGAGTGACCACCTTCCCCAGCCTTTCAGGCACTTCATGAAGGTCTCACTTCAGTTCCACCTCACCTAAACTAGCAAAGCTGAGCCATATAGAGATGGCTAGGAACAAGGAAGAAAAACAGGGGCTACCAATGCAGTCATGCAGTGGAAGGAATTGCGGTTCACAGTGATCTGCTCTGTAGATAAACACAGCAGATTTTGCCACAGGAGACGAAACTGGCCAACACAATCACTGTGGATGCCTCACAGATTTCACCATCTTTTGCCCCACAGGTATTCACATTCACTGACATCAGCTACCTGAGTCCCTCCTCACTCCCCTCCCCCACTGGAGCCTGGGAACCTCACTGGCAGCCAGCTCAGGCCTCTGTGGCTATGTAAGTGCAAGACACAAGCCTAAACCCCCACAGCTGACCCCCACTGCCATGTGCATGCTTGCAGTTATCCCCTCCAACTGTGCACTTGCACGCTGCTGGCCTGATGTCTAACATCTATTACTGGCTCCCACTGCAGTGTGCACACCCAGGGGGAGACTATGCAGCCAAGGGAGAGCATGCCAACAGCTAGGGCCCCTGCAGCTGCCAGTGAGCCCATGGTTGGCCTCAACCTTTGTTATATCACTTGGCCCCCACCACCACATGTGTGTCTGCATCCAGCTCCTGCCACTACAAAAGCACCTGCAGCCAACCCCTGTAGCTAAATGTGTGCCATCACTGGCTCTAGCCACACTGCTACATGCCCTGGTCCCCAGCCATGGTAACAGGAAATGTTGCTAAGGACACCAACAGCCCTGCAGCCACAGTGGACCCCCTGCAGTGATCACCAAGAACCACAGTTGTCAACGCTGTGGAACCCAGTGGCCTGAGCTGAAGAGACATCATGCCCCCCTGGACCTAGTACTATCATATGCCCCTAAACTTGATGCCCTACACCACTAGACCCAGGGTCACAGCATGCTCAAGTGAGCCCCCAGCTCTAGGTGAAAGGCTTCCCTTACCAAAGACAGTCCATAAAGTCTGGAAGAGGTGACTGCTTCTTCAAATGTGCAGGCATCTACAGAAGGCTACAGGGATCATGAAGAATCAGGAAAGCATGATTTCACCAATGGAATACAGTAAACCTCCAATAACTGTCCTCAAAGAAATGGAGATCCAGGATTGCCCAACTAAGAATTCAAAATAATTGTTCTAAAAATATTCAGAGAGCTACAAAAGAACACAGATAAACAATTTAATGCTATCAGAAAACAATACAAGAACAAAATGAAAAATTCAACAAAGAGATAAAAAAATATAAAAAAGAACCCAAGAGAAATTTTGAAGCTGAAGAATACAAAGATTGAACTGAAGAATTCAATAGAGAGCTTCAATGACGGACTTGAACAATCAGAAGAAAGTATCAGTGAGGTAGAAGATAGAATAATTGAAATTATCCAATCAGAAGGTCAAAAAGAAAAAAGTACGAAAAGAAATAAAGAAAGCTTACCGGACTTATGGGACACCATCAAGAGAAATAATGTATGCAACACTGGAGTCCCAGTAGAAGAGATGGAAAAAGGTGCAGAAAGCTTGTTTAAAGAAATAATGGTTGAGAACTTCCCAAACCTGGGGAGAGATTTGGATATTCAAGTTCATGAAGTTAATTGGTTATACCAAAATTTCAATCCAAAATGATCTTCTCCAAGAAACATAATAATAAAACTGTCTAAAATCAAGAAAAGAGAGAATTTTAAAAGCAGCAAGAGAAAAAAATCTCTCATACAAGAGAACCCTCTATAAGGCTATCAGCAGATTTCTCAGGAGAGACCTTACAGGCCAGGAGAGAATGAGATGCTATTTTTAACGTGCAGAAAGAAAAAAACTGCCAACCAAGAATACTTTCCCCAGCAAAGTTATTCTTCAAAAATGAAGGCAAGATAAAGATTTTCCTTAATAAATAAAAGTTGAGGGAATTCATCACCATTAAATGTGCCTTACAAGAAATGCTGAAAGGAGTTCTTCAAGCTGAAATAAAAGGACGCTAATTAGTAACATGAAAATATATAACATGCTGGTAAGAATAAGCATATAGACAGATTCAGAATACCCTAATACTGTAATATGGTGATGTGTTACCTACTTAACTCTAGTATAAAGGTTAAAAGACAAAAAGTATTAAAAAGAGCTATAGATTCAACAATTTGTTAATGAAAACACAACATAAAAAGTTATAAACGGTGACATAAACCTAAAAGGGAAGAAGTAAAACTATAGAGGTCTTACATGCAATCAAAGTTTTTGTAAGTGAGACATTGCTATCAGCATAAAATAGGCTGATATATACATATATAGATATATGATGTTTTATGTAAGCCCTATGGTAACCATGAAGCAAAAATCTAAAGGAGATTCACAAAAGATAAAGAGAAGGGAATCAAAGAATACTACTATGGAAAATCATCAATTTACAAATCAAGGCAGAAAGACAAGAAAAAAACAAAGGAACTGCAAAAGAGCCAGAAAATAATTAATAAGGTGGCATTAGTAAGTCCTTACCTATTACTAATTACTCTAAATATAAATGGATTGAATTCTCCAATCAAAAGACACAGTGACTGGATGGATTAAAAAAAACACACACAAGATCCAACTACAGTTACCTAAAAGAGACTCACTTCAGCTTTAAGAACACATATAGGCTCATAATGAAAGGACCGAAGAAGATATACCATGCAAGTAGAAACCAAAAAAGAGAAAAGGAAGCTATACATATATCAGAAAAGAGACTTTTAGCCAAAACCAGTAGCAAGAGCCAAAGATGGTCAGTATATAATGATAAGGGGGTCAATATATCAAGAAGATATAACAATTGTGAATATATATGCACCCAACTTCAAAGCACCTAAATATATTAAGCAAATACAAACAGATCTGAAGGGAGAAACAGACAACAATACAATAATAGCAAGTGAGTTCAATATCCCACTGTCAACAATGGATAGATCATCTAGACAGAAAATCAACAAGGAAATGCTGGGCTTGAACCATAGTTTAGACCAGATAGACCTAACAGACATACAGCACATTCCATCCAAAAGTAGCAGAATATACATTCTTCTCAAGTGCTCATGGAACATTCTTTAGGATAGATCATATGATAGGTCACAAAACAAGTCTTAGCAAATTTAAGGTTGAAATCATACCAAATACTTTTTCCAACCACAATGGTATGAAACAAGAAATCAACAACAGGAGGAAAGCTGGAAAATTCACAAATATGTGGAAATTAAACAACACAGTGCTAAACAACCAATGAGCCAAAGAAAAAATAAAAGTGATCAATAAATATCTTGAAACAAATGAAAATGAAAGCATAACATATCAAAAGCTACAGGATGCTGCAAAAGAACTTCTAAGAGAGAAGTTTATAGTGATAAATACCTACATTAAGAAAAAAGAAAGATCTTAAATAAACCACCTAACTTTACACCTCAAGGACCTAGTAAAAGAAGAACAAACTAAGCTGAAAGTTAGCAGAAGGAAGGAAATAACAAAGATCAGGGCAGAAATAAATAGAGGCCAGAAAACGATAGAAAAAATGAGCAAAATTAAGAGCTTGGTTTTTTTTAGAATAAACAAAATTTGTAAACTTTTAGCTACACTAACTCAGAAAAAAAGGAAAGAGGACTCAAATAAATAAAATCAGAAATGAAAGGAGACCACAGAATGATACCACAGGAATACAAAGGATCATGACAGATGACTATGAACTGGACATACCAACAAACTGGACAACCTAGAAGAACTGGATAAATCCCTAGAAACACACAACTTACCAAGACTGAATCATGAAGAAATAGAAAATATGAAAAAAACCAACAAGTAAGGAGATTGAATCAGTAATCAAAAACCTCCTGAAAAAGAAAAGCACAGACAGTTTCACAGGTGAATTATACCACACATTTAAAGAATAATTAATGGCAATCCTCCTGAAACTCTTCCAAAAAATTGAAGATGAGAGAACACTCCCAAACTCATTCTATGAGGCCAGCATCACCCTGATACCAAGGCCAGATAAGGACACTATAAGAAAAGAAAACTGTAAGCCAATATCCCTGATGAATATAGATGCAAAAATTCTCAAAAAAATCTTAGCAAACCGAATTCAACAGTACTTTAAAAGGATCATACACCATGATCAAGTGGGATTTATCCCTGGGATGCAAGCATGGTTCAACATACACAAATCAATGTGATACACCACATTGACAGAATGAAAGATAAAAATCATATGATTTCAATAGTTGCAGAAAAGGCATTTGACAAAATACAACAACCTTTCATGATAAAAACAGTCAATGAATTGGGTATAGAAGGAAACATGCCTCAACATAATGGAGGCCATATATGACAAGCCCACAGCTGACAACATACTCAATGGTGAAATGTTGAAAGCTTTCCCTCTAAGACCAGGAACAAGACAATGGTGTCCACTCTCACTAATCTTATTCAACGTAGTATTGGAAGTCCTAACCAGAGCACTCAAGCAAGAAAATGAAATAAAAGGCATCCAAATCAAGAAGGAAGAAGTAAAATTGTTTCTGTTTGCAGATGATGTAATCTTATATATAGAAAATCCTAAAGATTCCACCAAAAAACTGTTAGAATAAACAAATTCAGTAAAGTTGTAGGATACAAAATCAACATACAGAAATCAGTTGTGTTTCCACACATTAACAATGAAACATCTGAAAAGAAATAAAGAAAACAATCCTATTCACAATAGCATCAAAAACAATAAAATACTTTAAAATAAATTTAACCAAGGAGGTGAAAGATTTCTACACTGTAAACTACAAGAGTTTGAGGAAAGAAATGGAAGAAGATGCAAATGGAAAGCTATCCCATATTCAAGGATCAGAAGAATTAATATTGTTAAAAGTCCATACTACCCAAAGCCATCTTATAGAATCAATTCAATTCCTATCAAAATTCCAATGGCGTTTTTTCACAGAAATAGAAAAAGAATCCTAAAATTAGTATGGAACCACTAAAGGCCCTAAATAGCCAAAGTAATCCTGAGAAAGAAGAACTAAGCTGGAGGCATCAAACCTCCTGATGTCAAACTACACTACAAAGCTATATTAATCAAAACAGTATAGTATTGGCATAAAAATGAATGTAATAGACCAATGGAACAGAATTGAGAGTCCAGAAATAAACCTTCACATATAGTCAACTAATATTTGACAAGGGAGCCAAAAATACTCAATGGGGACAGAACAGTCTCTTCAGTAAACGGTGCTGGGAAAACTGGATATCCACATGCAAAAGAATGAAATTGAACTCCTGTCTTAAAGAGTCACAAAATTTAACTCGAAGTTGATTAAAGACTTAAACATAAGACCTGAAACCATAGATATCCTAGAAGAAAACATAGGGGAAAAGCTCCTTGACATTGGCCTTGGCAATTATTTTTTGGCTATGACACCAAAAGCACAAGCAACAAAAGCAAAAATTAATAAGTGGGGCTATATCAACCTAAATAGCTTCTGCACAGCCAAAGAAATAATCAACAAAATGAAAAGGCAACCTACTGAATGGGGGAAAATATTTGCAAATCATGTATCTGATAAGGGGTTAATATCATATGACTGAACTCATCATACATATGAACTCATACGACTCAATAGTAAAAAAACCAAACAATCCAATTTTTTTTTTTTAGGAAGATTAGCCCTGAGCTAACATCTGCTGCCAATCCTCCTCTTTTTGCTGAGGAAGACTGGCCCTGAGCTCACATCCGTGCCCATCTTCCTCTACTTTATATGTGGGACACCTGCCACAGCATGGCTTGCCAAGCGGTGCCATGTCCGCACCCGGGATCCCAACAGGCAAACCCCAGGTCGCCAAAGCGGAACATGCGCACTTAACAGCTGTGCCACGGGGCCGGCCCAAATCTGATTTTTAAAATAGGCAGAGGAAATGAATAGATATTTTTCCAGAGAAGAGATACAAATGGCCAACAGGTACATGAAAAGGTGCTCAACATCACTAATCATCGGGGAAATGCAAATCAAAACAATGAGATATCACCTCACACCTGTTAGAATGGCCATCATCAAAAAGACAGGAGATAACAGGTGTTGACAAGGATGTGGAGAAAAGGGAACCCTTGCACACTGTAGCTAGGAATGTAAACTGGTGCAGCCACTATGGAAAACAGTATGGAGGTTCCTCAAAAAACTAAAAATAGAACTTCTATATGATCCAGCAATCCCACTTCTGCATATATATCCGAAGGAAATGAAAACAGGCTATCAAAGAGATATCCGCATTCCCATGTTCATTGCAGTACTCACAACAGCAAAGTTATGGAAACAACCTAAGTGTCCATCAATGGATGAATGGATAAAGAACATGTAGGATATGTATACAACAGAATGTTATTTAGTCATGAAAAAGAAGGAAATCCTGCCATTTGCAACAACATGGATGAAACTTGAGGGCATTATGCTAAGTGAAATAAGCCAGACAGAGAAACACAAATACTGTAGGATATCACTTATATGTGGAATCTAAAAAAGCTGAACTCACAGAAACAGAAAGTAGAGTAGTGGTTTCCAGGGGCTGGGGAATGGAAGAAACGGAGACATGTTGGTCAAAGGGCACAAACTTCCAGTTATAAGATGAATAAGTTCTGGGGATCTAATTGTGATTATAGTTAATAATACTGTATTACATACTAAGTTACCAGGAGAGTAAATCTTAAATACTCTCATCACAAAAAAGAAATGGTAATTATGTGACATGATAGAAATGTTAGCTATCGTTATGGTGGTAATCATTTTGCAGTATACAAGTGTATCAAATCAATATGTTGTACACCTTAAACTTACATCCTTCTTAAAATGTCACTTATCAATAATTATCAACTTACAAATTATCAACTTACAATGTCACTTATCAATAATATCTCAATAAACCTGGAGAAAAAAAGCTATCAAAGAGATGGTTAATTTTAATAGCAACTGACCTGAGTTGCATTTTCTAGTGGTTTTTTCAGCCACAGAAGTGAACAAAATCTTCTAGGACAAAGTAACAGTGTAGATGGGACCCAGAGAGAGACTGATTGTACTCTATGATAAGTATTCTCCAGAATATAAAATGAAGTCATGAACAGGAGGCCAAGCTTTTGTTCTCTTGTATCTCTCTCCCTCTTGCCTCTTCTCTGATTTTCTTCCACACTCTGAGCATTCTAAGTCATCTTATATGTGGTCAGAAAAATCTATAAGGAAGATTGTTTCTCTAGACTCTGGCTCTATCAATTATCCCTTTTCTGCTCTATTTTCAACATTTTCTTGTCTACCTACAGACACATTTAACTTTCCCTACTCTAAAACAAACTAAAAACACTTATGTCCACCCTATCTCATTACAAACTCCCATCCTTTCTCCCTTCTTCCCTTCAAAGCCAGATTTCTGGAAGAATTAATCTACATCCAGTCTGTACTTTCTCCTTCTCCATTCATTAAATTCACTGCAGTCTGGCTTCCATCATGATTCCAGGAAACTATAAAGGAAAGCTTCCAAGATGTTGGATTCACTGGCCTGTATTCACATAGCCTAAGGCTATTAATTGCTCTTATTTCTCAAAATTTCCTCTTCTTGACCTCTGGGACACTACTGTCTCCTCATTCTCCTATCTTTCTTACCTTTCCCTGTCAGAAGCTCCTCTTCTTTCCAATTCTTACTCTTTGGGGTTCCCCAGGATTATGTCCTAGTCTCTCTTATAGTCTTACACCACAAAGGAAAAAGTTAATCTATTTACACAGCTTCAACTATCAGTGATAGATCCCAAAATTTTTAATACTAGCCCCCAAACTCCTGTCTAAGCTTGAGACCTCTATTTCCAAATTACTTTTAAGCATTCCTACCTATAGGCTATAAGGGTACCTTAAGCTCCTCTAGTCTAAAATCAGACTTATCCTCTTTACTGCCCAAATCCTCTACAACCTTTTGGATTCCTGGATTATATTCTCATTCCCAATCATAAGACAGCTTCCCAAACTAGAAACTTTTGCCCCAACTACTTCTTCTCCCTAACCCTGCACATTTAATCAATCAGCATACAATTCTATTGATTCTACCTCATAAATACCACTCTGTCAAACCCAGGGTTTCCCCTGCACTGCCACAATGTGGGTTCAGACTCTTATAATATCAACTTGGACTACTTACCACAACACCTGCTAACTAGTCCTGCCATCATTCTCTCCCCACTCCAGACCAGTTCAGCTTCTACATTGCTTTCAAAATGATCTTTACCAAACCACTCTTTTGATTCTCCAGTGTCTACAGGATAAAACCCAAACTCCTCAGTCTAGCACAGTAGGATCCAGTCTAGCTTAGAAGCCTCACTTTCTACCTCATCCCCAACTCCCGCATACTAAGCTTCTGACCATTCCACAAACATACCAGACTATTTTATGTCTCCACGTCTTCATACGTTGTATTCCCTCCACTCAGAATGTCCTTCTCTTTCTTCCTCGCCTGACAATGTCCTAGATGTCTGAGAAGAGAGAATTTGCTTTATTTTCTACAGCATCCTCCATGTGTCTGACATGTGGATGGTCCGCAGCAAATACTTATAGTGTGATTGAATAAGAGAGAATTCATGCCTCAACTCCACGCTTCACTCTCAGCCATACAGAATTTCAATCCCTGCACCCATGCTCTTACCTCCATATCTTTGCACACACTAACACTCAGGAAAAAAATGTATACGTGCCTTCTCAGGAACCAGAAACTAGCTATCATTTATTGAGCAGTTTTGCTAAACGATTTATGTTCATTAGCTTATTTTAATCCTCAATCAGTACTGTGAGGTAAATATTATCATCATTTCACAGATTTAAAAAAACTCGGAGATGTAGAAGGTTTAAATAACTTTTCCATCTTGTAAATGATGGGATTTAAATACAGACCTTCAAAGCCTGAACCTTTAACCACCGTGCTCCAGACAATGTGTATCACACACAAGCGACTGCTCCATCCTCTCTGCTCCCATACCACTCCGTTCACCTCTCTGTAATGACAGTTGCCACATTAGAATGTAATATTACTGTTTACACAATATCATCTCCACTAGACTGGACGTTCCATTGTAATAGCAACAAAGTCTCACTAATCTTTGTATCCCCAATGTGTTTAGCACATTGTACGTGCTCAATAAATGTTCACTGTACAAATTCCAAAATCTCTCTCTGGCAATATCCTTTTGGTTGCTGCCTTGCTTTTCTTCTTCTTGCTGTATCCTTTCATTATTCATTCAACTATAAGCACTAAAGGCTGACAACTTGGTAGTGTTTAATAAAGATCACCTTTCATATACTAAGTGAATGTGCATGAAATGAGCAACAGAGGAATAGATCAGGAGTGCTTCCTTATTTGGGGGGATGTTTATTCTGTAGCATTATCAGTCATATTAATATCATATTTTTAAACCACTTTCTTGTATTAGATACAAATAAACATAGGACTAATGACGTATTATTTTAGGAATCAAGGTTCTCAGTATAAAACAAAAGAAAGTACAATCACAGACTCAAGAATTTAGGAACACCATTGAGAATTACTGTTGAGCTTATTAATCATGTTGATATTAACTCTTTTATTGGTATCATGAAGAATATAGAAAACTGTTAAAGATAGCAGTTAGGAGATATTCTCTAACTCAAGGGGAATATTAGTAGAATGAACCTATATGTTCTGACCTTGAGTCAGACGAAGCCATGTGAAATATCCAGAATCCAATTGGATCTAATTTTAAGGATCCTTAGGAGTTATATAATCCTATGAATATGAAAGAATGCACAATTCCCTCAGGTCTTAAGTCTTACAATTAAATGCAAAAGACATTACTACGGAACATCAAGTTTAAGAGTCTCTAGAGATATTTACATATCTTAACATATGTAAATTTATATATCTTAAGATTTCAAAACTCAATCAATTGATCAACTCAGGTAGTAGCTGCAGACTTTTAGGGATAAAAAATATGTAACATAAAAAGTGAACCCAGGTATTTATCCAAAGAATACAAAAACACCAATTTGAAAAGATATATGCATCCCTATACTCATTGCAGCATTATTTACAATAGCTAAGACAGAAACAGCCTAAGTACCCAAAGACGGATGAATGGATAAAGAAGACGTGATATATACATACACGATGGAATACTACTTAGCCATAAAAAGATGAACTCTTGCCATTTGCAATAACAAGGATGGACCTTGAGGGTATCATGCTAAGCAAAATAAGCCTGACTGAGAAATATAAATACCGTATGATTTCATGCATATGCATAAGATAAACACAACAACAACGAATAAACAAACATATAGATACAGAGAACAACATATTGGTGGTTACCAGAGAGGAAGGGGGGTGAGGGGAGGGCAAAAGAGTAAAAGGGGACATTCGTACAGTGATGAATGGAAACTAGACTTTTGGTGGTGAACACGACGTAGTGTGTACAGAAGTTGAAATATAATGATGTACACCTGAAATTTTTAAAAAATTGAACCGAGGGAAGTGGGCTAGATGATCACTCCCCTATTTATGTATTTAGGCATACATTTATGTATTAATTTTTTCTTCTTTTGCCTGGAGTATTTTAAGGCAAATCCCAGATATCATATCATTTCACCCAGTTATTCCTCTCTTGAAGTTATGGAATCATTAACATAATCATATATAGTTGGCCTTCCATATCCACAGATTCCATATCCAAGGATTCAACCAACTGCAGATTGAAAGGCCTACGATGCTTCTGTCTGTACTGAACATGTACAGACTTTTTTCTTGTTATTATTCCCTAAACAATATAGTATAACAACTATTTACATAGCATTTACATTGTATTAGGTATTACAAGAAATCTAGAGATGATTTAAAGTACACAGGAGGATGTGCATAGGTTATATGCAAATACTATGCCATTTTATATAAGGGCCTTGAGCATCCACGGATTTTGGTATCTGTAGGGGTCCTGGAACCAATCCCTCATGGGTCCCCAGAGACGACTGTATAGTTTAGTGTTGCCCATTGGGATCTCAAACAAGATTTCTCAGCCCCCCAGCCCAATTGTCTGCTGGTAAACAGCTTCAGTTAACTGATATGGTAACTGCCTTCTTAGGTGGGTAAACATCTTTTAATTTGAGAAGCTTTAGAATAAAGCATAGAAATATTTACGAGACCCATTATATGAATATTTTTTTTGTGTTAAAATGGTGGCTTTGCATATTTGGTGTTCTATGTATTTGTCACCAGAGGGTGGATTCATTCTGGTAGAATGACATCTTTGTAACCAATTTGAAATGTTGAAACAATTTAAATTTTTTTTTATTTTAAGGTGAAATCTTACCAAATTATTCTTTTTTTCCATCCAGCTTTATTGAGGCATGATTCACAAATAAAATTGTATATATTTAAAGTATACAATGTGGTAAACGATGACCACAATCAGCTTAATTAACACATCTATCACTTCATATAATTACCTTGTGTGTGTGTCTGTGTGTGTGGTAAGAATGTTTAAGATCTACTCTGTTAGCAAATTTCAAGTTAACAGTATAGTATTATTAACTATAGTCACCATGGTATACATTAGATCCCCAGAACTTATTCATCTTATAACTGAAGGCTTGTACCCTTTGACCAACATCTCCCCATCTCCCCCACCTCCCAGCCCCTGGTAACCACCATTCCACTCTCTGTTTCTATGAGTTTGACTTTTTTTTAAGATTCCACATATAAGAGAGATCATACAGTATTTGTCTTTCTCTATCTGGCTTATACTTAGCATAATGCTGCAAATGGCAGGATTTCCTTCTTTCTTATGGCTGAATAATATTTCATTGTATATATATACCACATCTCCTTTATTTATTCATCTGTCGATGGACACAGATTATTTCCATATCTTGGCTACTGTGAATGATGCTGCAGTGAACATGGGGGTGCAGATATCTCTTCGAGATACTGATTTCATTTCCTTTGGCTATATACCCAGGAGTGGAATTGCTGGATCATATTGTAGTTTTATTTTTAACTTTTGAGAAACCTCCATAGTGTTTTCCATAACGGCTGACATTCCCAACAGTGCACAAGGGTTCCCTTTTCTTCATATTCTCACCAACACTTGTTACCTCTTGTCTTTTTGATAAAAGTCAGGAATACTTCTTGAATTAACTTTCTCTTTCAGCAGCCTAATCTACTGACACTTTCTCTTCAACCTATTAATGTTCTCAAGGCTTTGCCCATCTTAAAAAAAATAGTGCTCCTTCAACCATGCTTTTTTGTCTAGCTACTGTCTGCTTTCCCTACTGCCCTTTCCCTTTGCAAAACATCTTCAAAGAATTGTCTACATTTGCATATCTCCCATTCACTTTTTTTAAAATTTGGAAACACTTTAAGCAAACAAAAAATGGTAAAGAACAACATAATAAACACTCATGTACCCACAACTCAGTTTGTTAAATATTAACATTTTGCCAAATTTCCTTCCTAGTCTTTAAAGAAATAAAGCATTATTGCTACAGCTTAAATATCATGTGTACCTATCACTTCCGCAATCCTCTTCCTACCTTCTCAGAGGCAACCACTATTTAGACTTTGGTATGTCTTATTTACATGTATGTTTTGATATCCATACTACATATGCATGTATCCCTAAAAAATATGCAGTCCTGGGAGATGTGGGATCAATAGGCCCCAATGAATCATGTCTCCTTGAATCCACACCCTTGGGTGGCCTCCTCCCACACTGACTCTGGATTTGGTCATGTGATTTGCTTTGGCCAATGGGATATCTACAAATGTGACACAAGTAGAAGCTTGAAAAACACTTGTAGGCACCATGTGGTCAGCTGGTTCTGGCTTTCAGGGAAGAGGACACAGGGGCTACTTTCCCTCTGCTACATCCACCACTGCCACGATTCCGGTGTTGCTGCTGGTAGTGGTGGTAGTGGGCTGCTGGACTGCCATCTACCTGACTGACTTGGTGCTGAAGGTGAGGGCCTTGGGCCTAAAACCCAAGCCCGTGGTGCCCAGGGCTGGGGCACAAGGCCGGAGGCCATTTCTCTTCCCCTGCCTAGCACCTCTTGGGTTGGCAGCCACATGGCCGATGCCCACATGTGCCCTTCCACATGGTGCCTGGCTCTGTGGCATACATAAAGCACGGTGGGCCACAGGAGGGGTGTGGTGGCCTGAGCAGCTGCTGTAGTCGCATTGCAGGGTAGTGCAGGCTCTGCAGCCTTTGGGCCCTGCCCACAGGCACTGGTAGTGGGCTCGGGAGGGCCAAGGTCCTGCCAGACCCTGTGGCAGTGCACCAGGGAGGAAAATAAATGTCTGCCTAGGAACAGCATTGTTTTCCCTCAAATTGTCTTTAAGCCCATGACCCTCTAGGGACTCTGGTGTTGGAATGAATGTAAATCAAGTTGTGATTTAGGTCAGAAGTCTCAAACTTTAAAGTGCATACAATCATCTGGGGTTCCTGTTAAAATGCACATTCTGATTCAGCAGGTCTGGGGCGGAACCTGAGATTCTGCATTTCTTTTTTTTTCTTTAGGATTTTATTTTTCCTTTTTCTCCCAAATCCCCCCAGTACACAGTTGTGTATTTTTATTTGTGGGTCCCTCCAGCTGTGGCATGAGGGACGCTGCCCCAGCATGGCCCAACAAGTGGCGCCATGTCCACGCCCAGGACTCAAACCAGCAAAAACCCAGTGGAAGTGGGTTTCGGTGGAAGCAGAGCGCACAAACTTAACCACTCGGCCATGGGGCCGGTCCCAAGATTCTGCATTTCTAACCAGTTCCCAAATGCTACAAATGCTGCTAGTCTAGAGACCGTACTTCCAAGTAACAAGGATTTAGATAGTTTCTGACCACTTAAATTCTAATTTGCACTCTGCTCACCCTTCTTCACATTAACCCCCCAAACGCACATACCCTGGGTATGTGGTCAATTCTTCAGTTATTTGGGAAGATTAGCAAAAATTATGAACAATTATCTGACCACATGCTTCAAGCAACCTTTTGGAATTGAATATTGGGGGGTCGGGGTAACTGTATGTTTGGAATAAAATCATATAAATTCTCAAATGGTTAATAAAAATTCCAATTATGAATATGAAGCTTCATGTTATGAATACCATTTAAAATAGAATACTATTCTATTTCTATTCTATTTCTATAGAACCAACCTTCCTCCCTCCCTCCCTTCCTTCCTTTTTGTTTTTGCTGGGAAAGATTTGCCCTGAGCTAACATCTTGCCAATCTTCCTCTTTTTTCCCCTCCCCAAAGCTCCAGTAGTAGTTGTATATTCTAGTTGCAAGTCCTTCTAGTTCTTCTCTGTGAGCTGCTGCCACAGCATGGCTACTGACAGATGAATGGTGTGGTTCTGCATCCAGGAACCAAACCCAGGCCGGGAAAGCAGAGTGCGCTGAACTTTAACTGCTAGGCCATCAGGGCTGGCTCAAGAGAATACATTTCTGTTGTTTTAAGCCATCCAATTTGTGGCAATTTGTTATGGCAGCCCTAGGAAACTAACACACCTCCCAAATGATCTCCCTGCCTTGGATTACTTCTTTACAATCAATTTTGGGTTAGGCTCAAGGATGGCTCTTTCCAAAATACACACGCAATCATATCACTCCTCTGCTTAAACCCCTGCCATAATTCCCCATTGGCCCATGCTGATCTTTGCAGCCTCATCTCTTGCTACTCCATTACATAATCCCTACACATTAACAACATACTACTTGAAGTTCTCCCCAAATGCTATGTTCATGCACACTTCTGTGCTTTGCTACACACTGTTCCCACTGCCTAGAATATACTCCCTGGACCATCAAATTTTTCTTCTCTATATCTCCATAACCTAGTATGCAAGGAGTGGCAGTAGTGAATACAGAATGGTTTTTCAAGGAATCTCACTGTGAAGGCTCAGAATCTTTTGTCAGTTACAAATTTTGAAAACAGAGAATCTGAAGTCTGCTTTCTAACATACACTGCTAGCAAGGGATCCTCTACTTATACAAAGCCATCCTCCCAACATTCTGCCATTTGTCCTTTTCTGTTTTCCCTCTACTATTTTCCCTCTTGAGGATGGCATCCATTCTTATGGCTTCAAATACCACCTATTGTAATAGAGGCTAGCAAATCTCTATCTCTACTTTTAATATCTCTCCTAAGTTCAGACCACTGGTATTTGTTCCACAGCTCACTGATGCTCTGTTCATTTTTCTTCTGGTCATTTTTCATCTGTGTGTTTAATTTTGGATAATTTCTATTGCTGTGTCTTCAAATTCACTAATCTTTTCTTCAGTCGTGTCTAATTTGTTAATCCAATCAAATATATTTTTTCTCAGACATTGTATTTATAATCTCTAGAAGTTTAATTTCAGTCTTTTTATATCCTCCATGTCTTTCCTCAACATGATTACATGATCATGTTTTCCTCTACCTTATTGAACAAATAGAATATATTCATAATATCTGTTTTAATGTCCTCGTCTACTAATTCTATCATCTGTGTTATTTGTGGGTCTGTATCTGTTGATTGATTTTGCTCATATTTTCCTGCTTCGTATACCTGACCATTTGTTATTGGTTGCAAGGCATTGTGGACTTTATATTGTTGGATGCTGGATTTTTTTCTTTATTGCTCCTTTAGATACATTTGTGATTTGTTCTGGAATGCAGTTAAGTTTCTCAGAAACAGTTTAATCCTTTCAATGCTTTCTCTTAAGTTTTATTAGGCAGGATCAGAGCAACTTTTAGTCTAGAGCTAATTTATCCCCACTACTAAAGCAGTACTCTTCTCTTTCTCTCTCTGTCTCTGTCTCTTTCTGTGTAGGTCTCTCCTCTTTGGTACTGTGCCCTGTAAATATTAGCCACTTCAACCTCCCTGAATTCTCAACTCTGTCTCCTGAAGTCAGAAAGGCTGCTAGGCTCTAGCTAGACTTCCTCTCTCTGAACCGTTGTTGCATATATTTGGTCCAGTTTTGTAGTTGTTTAAGGCCAAAGGGTGAATCCAGTCCTTGTTACTTGATCATAACCAGAAGCATAAGTCCTTACCCTTTTGAAAAGATCAGTGCATCTACTCTGAAAAAACAGATTGTAGAGGGGCAAAAGTGGAAGAAGGGAGACTAGGCTATAGCAATAATCCAGGTAGAATTGATCAACTTGGACTATGGTGGTAGCAGTGGAGATGGAGAGAGAGATTCTGGGTGCATTTTTGTTTGTTGTTTCAGAGTAGCAAGTGGATCTGTTACTTACCACTAAACCTATAGCACAGTACCTAGCCCATAGTAGATGTTTAATAAGCGAAAGGCAATATGTCACCTCCAGTGACTGGCTCAAAGATAAACAACATGTGGTCACTGTCCACACGAAAGCAACAATCCAGTGCAAAAAAAAGTCTGATTATGTTACTCTACTGGCTCAAAAGCCTTTTGATGGCTCCCCGTTACTTACAAAATAAAGTCAAAACTCCTTAGTACATCACGCAAGGTCCTCCTTGATGAACTTCTATTCTTTCTTTCTAGCTCATCTGCAACTGAACCACTATCCTGCCAAACTCTCACACTCTAATCTCACCAGACTACAAGTAAATAGGTGCTGAGTGAACAAATAAATTACATTATGCAAAAAATATATACACAGTTCTGATATTTTCTCGTTCCTGATTGTATCTGAAGAAGATAATAAACTCAGAGAATCAGCATCTTACACCAAGCCACAGCTATTTTGAATTTTTTTCTTCTTCTTCTTTTCCCCAAAGCCCCCTGGAACATAGTTGTATATTCTAGTCTTGGGTCCTTCTGGTTGTGCTATGTGGGATGCCACCTCAGCATGGCCTGACGAGCGGTGCCACATCCGTGCCTGGGATCCGAACCAGTAAAACCCCAGGCCACCGAAGTGGAGTGTGTGAACTCAACCACTCGTCCACAGAGCTGGCTCCTATTTTGAATTTTTAATAATTTAGAATAGATTATTTACCCTAACTCTTGGCTCCCCTTCTCAAATATCGCGTTCCTGTTAGTGGTATCACAATTCTTCCAGTCTTTTAGGTAAAAGTCTTGGTCTCATCTTTGGATACAGGGTTCAGAAAGGGATTTCTTAGATACTCCATTACCATGTGTCTCATTTACACATCCTTCTTCAATACTATTGGGACCAATACTGTTCAGAATCTCATTGCTTCACACCTAGATTACCATTACAGATTCCTATCTGGTCTCCCTTTACTGTTTCCCAATATATCTTATACACAGCTGTTGAAAAAATCTTCCTAAAGCACAGCTTTCATCATGCCACTCTCTTGCTCAAGGAACTTCAACAGCTCTCTAGCTGCATCAAGTCAAAACTCTTCAGCTTGGTTTTCAAAGTCTTCTATTATCTCCTTTCCTACCAACACAATACGACCTTACTTCCTGTTACTCTCACACTTGTAACTGCTACTATAGTTACACCAATTTCCTCCTCACTCTTCCTGGATCACACCAAGCACATTCCCTTCTCCATACCTTTCTTCATACTGTTTCCTCTTCTTAGAATGCCCTCCCATCACCTCTTTATCTAAATCCTCCTCTTGTTTAACAACCAATCCTAGTCCCGCCTCTTCAATGATGCTTTTTTCAATTACTGTAACCTTGAGTGCACAAGGTGTCTCACACTATAGATAGCTCCCAAAGCACCTGGCACAGCATTGAGCATAAAGAACCCAAATAAGTACTTTCCCAACCTGATGAATATATAAATTAACAAGAACAAAATTCATAATTTTCTTTTTAAAGATTGGCACCTGAGCTAACAACTGTTATCAATCTTCTTTTTTATTTTTTTGTCTTCCCAAAGCCCCCCCGGTACATAGCTGTATATTCTAGTTGTGAGTGCCTCTGGTTGTGCTACGTGGGACACTGCCTCAGCATGGCCTGACAAGCGGTGCCATGTCCATGCCCAGGATCCAAACCAGTGAAACCCTGGGCCGCCAAAGCAGAGCACATGAACTTAACCACTCAGCCATGGGGCCGGCCCCCAAAATTCATAATATTTAATGAACATAATCTCAGTCTCCTTCACTGGCTCCTCATTCTCTGCTCACTTCTCAAATACTATTATAAAAATAGGAATTATAGTAATACCTACCTCATTTAAGGTTGTTGTGAGAATTAAATGAATGGGTACATATAAAGCACTTAGTATAATGCCTGCCACACAGTGGGCTCTCAGTAAATGTTAGCAATTATTATATCACAGTCACCACTCTCTAAACTTGTTTTACTGCAAATAGTCTCATTCTTAGTTAACGGTCTCACCATTGACCTAGGCTCCTAAACCAGGGCCCTTTAAGGCTTTAAGCCATTTTATTGCCATTTAATGGCTTTAAGCTCCTCTTAACTCCTCTCATACTTTCCATATTCACCTAGTTAGCAAAGGACTATCGACTCTTCTTCAGAAGTACCTCTCTGAATCCATCATTTCCTTTCTTTCGTTCAGGACCTCACTTCTTCCTTGAGACAATTCCAACAGCCTTCTACACTAGTCTCCCTTCCTCTGGTTTTTCCCTACCCAGTCTATTCTTCATACTGTAACCAGCTATCTAAAACACAGTTCACTTCCCCTTTTAAAACTTTTCTTGGCTACCAATTATAGAACACAGTTTGGTGTGCAAGGCCCTTTTGTGCTCTGACCCCTGCCTATCCATCCAACTTTGTCTTCTATCGAATCCTTATTCTATATCTACAGTTCAGCTATACCAATCTATCTTCAGTTACAAGAATGGGCCATGCTGTTTTACCACAGCATGCCTGGGTACTTTAATTTCTTCCTGAAATTCCCTTCCTAACCTTGTGCACTTAGTAAATGCTTATTCATTCTCTGTCTCCATTTAATTGCCTTCTCTGTGAAGATGTCTCTAATCTCACTCTCCATTGTCATACTTTATCACATTTTCTCTGCTTATGTTTCCCCGACTACCAGATTATCTTTATTCCTTAAGAGCAAAAGTCCCATCTTATTCATATTTTTATTCTCAGTGTGTTGCATAGGGTCTAGCTTATAGTAAAAGGGCAATCGCTATTTAATGACTAAATAACCCTCATTTCCAGCTGTACTTCCTACTATCCTATCAAATCTATGAAGACACATTTCACTGTCTAGCCTCTCTCCCTTGCTTCTGCCAATCCCTGTGCTGGCAATGTTTTCTACCCCCTCATCTCAGCCTCCTGAAAACCTACCTATTTGCCAAGGGCCAGATCATTCTCATCTCCTATTGCTACCTTTTCTGATCACCATGGCTGGAAATGATCCCTTTCTCGTCCTGTTCTCTATTATATCATGAGATTTTAGGATCGATAAGATCCACAGATCAATGAGATCTACTCTTTGAGCTCAAGAACTCTCTGTCTACTGTGGGGGTACTTAACCTAGGGCAGTGGTTCTCAAAGACTAGTGAATAAAAGTACCACCTAGGGGGATTGTTCAAAATCTTTGGGGCCCACCTCCAAAGATCCTGATTCAGTAACTGGGGGTGGGACCCGGGAATTGACTTTGTAAACAAGCATTCCAGGTGATTCTAATGCAGATGAGTGGGTCTGTACATGCCCTTTGGGAGGTTCATGGACCCCATGATATTACATGAAAACTGTATAAATATATGCATGTATGTGCATATTTCTAGAAATAGAAATTTCTTTAGCTGAATAGTATTCCATTGTATGGACATACCACATTTTGTTTATCTGTTCATCAGTTGACGGACATTTGGGTTGTTTCTACCTTTTGGCTATGATGAATAATGCTGTTATGAACATTCATGTATAAGTTTTTGTTTGAAAACCTGCTTTCAATTCTCTTGGTTATATACCTAGGAGTGGAACTGCTGAGTCATATGGTAATTCTGTGTTTAACTTTTTGAGAAACTCCAACAGAGATTTTTAAGCAAAGAAATGATCAGTAGGATACTAACTACAGCAAAATGTAGAAGAAAGCTGGAATGGGAAAGAGGAGGCAGGAAGATCCCAGAGGTGGATACTGTAATAGTCTAAGTAAGAGTAGATAGGGGTTTAAATTTAAAAAGAGGCTAGAGAAGAGGTAAAATAACTATGTAATATTCAGGATAAGGAATAGAAATAAGTCAAGGAGATGACACTGTATTTGCTAGCTTAGAAAACTAGAGGGATGGTGACATTAACTGAAACTGAGAACATAGGATGGCGAAGAAGTTTAAGAAAGCTCATAGAGCACAACTGTTAAGAGTATTGGCTCTGGAGCCAGACTGCTTAGGCATTCAAATTCAGGCATAGCCACTTACTAGCTGTGTGACCTTGGACAGGTTACTTACCTTTCTATATGTCAATTTCCTCATCTGGAAAATGGAGATAATAATATACCACTTCATCAAGGTGTTGTGAGAAATAAAATGAGTTAAAATATATAAAGCACTTAGAATAGTACTGAGTATATAGTAAGTACTCAATAAATATCATCTACGGTCGCCTGCTGTTGTTGATGATGATGCTATTTGAGATGAAAAACCTAAGTCTGAGTTGCTAAGTGTAAAATGTTTAGGGAAGAAGAGTTCAGTAGGCAGTTAGAAATACTAAATTGAATCTTGAAAAAAGGTACTTTTGGTACAAAGTTACACCATTGGTGTAGATGAGATTTCTCACAGAGAATGTATAAGTAAGACAAAAAAAAAAAAAAGAAGGATAGAAATCTCTTTCCTGGGATATTCCTTAACCCATCGTCTAAACAGTCCCTTGAATACCAACCTTAGCGTGTTCTTCTTATTATAATCTCCCTAAGCAATCTCACATATTCCCACACTTTTAACCATTACCTAAGTGCTGATAGTTCTTAAGTATCTACTTCCAGTCTTCATCTCTCCCCTAAACTTCAAATTCTTATATCCTATTGCCTGATTAATGCCTCTTCTTTAATGCCCCTAAACATGTCTAAAACTGAATTTATTGTCACCCTGACCACCAAACCTGTTCCTCCTATATTCCTTATCTCAGTTGGTGGTATCATTTCCTCCTAGGTGAAGCCGGAAACCTAGAAGTCATCATCTTACTCAACAATGCCGCCACCAACATATACACGTCTTATTTCTCACTAAGGGTTTTAGTCTATTCTTCTAAAGATCTCTAGAATCCATCCTCTCCAACTCTCCAACTGTCCTAGTTCAGGTCCTTATCATCTTGAACATGGTATAATAACTGTATCCTCACCGGTCTCCCTGCCTTAGATATTGGCCAATTCCCATTTCACTCCTACCTACCACATAGCCACCATAATTATCTGTTTAAAATGAAATTTTCTTCAAACCTACTTGAAGCCCTAAAGGGCTCTTCTCCAATAACCACAGCACTGATGGGGGTTAGCAGTCCCCAGAAGTCCTAGACTCTACCTCCTTATCCTCATCTTCAGACACTTGCCACTTGCTACTTCTCAGTGCTGTCCAAAATTCATCAACAAGTCAGAGAATCAACCAGTAATTCTGATTTACTCTAGGTTTCCCTTGTTAGAGTAGGAGAGGTAGAAGACATCTTGCAGTGTATTGAAAAGAGAACGAATGAGAGGTAAGGAAGGGCAGACATACACCTAGTGTCAATGTTTTGACAAATTTATCAAAAACGTGAGTGACAGGAAAGAGGGAATTTATAGTTTGAGAAGAGGCAGAATATTTGTTTCTAGATCGAGGATTTGAGTTTATTTGCAGACAGGGAGGAAGGAAGCAATGGAGAAGAAGAGAATGAAGATACAAAAGAGGATAGCTAATGGAGCAAGGTCAGGGAGAAATAGGGAGGGGATCATCAAGAGAAAAGATAGAGAGTGCTTTTGTCTATTTCTTATATTGTTTATTTTTTCATAATAAGCATGTATCACTTTTGTAAAACCAGCAAATTCATTACCTTAAATTTAAAAAATAGTTGGAAGAGTTAGACAGGAAGGCCTGAGTCTGAAGGGAAGGAGGTAAAGATGAGTGTCACCATCAGTCAGCTTGAAGATAGAAAATTTCTCACTTGATGACCAATATGTTCTCTGAAGTAGAAGACAGGCTCATGAGAGAGTAAGAAGGCCACAGTGGAGGGCTTAAGAAGAATGGCAAATTCTTAGAAGTAAATAGGAGAGTGAGAAAGGGTTGACAAGAGATAAGTAAAAGGCTGCAGAACAGTACAGCAAACCCAGCTGAGGTTGGGATGCTAATCTTGCAGTAACTCCTATCTACAGGACTATGATGTTTACTCCAGCAATGCTGGGCATGTCAGGAGCAAAGGGGTGAAAGCACATGGCTGAATTTACCCAAGACTGGAGATAAGTTGAGCTGGTGAAGAGAAATTTAACTTTAATACAAAATATATGTTTATCCCCTGTACTAGCTATACCTCATTAAACTTTCTACTCCCTAGACCCTCATACATATTACACTTTCAAATATTTCATAAGGACCCTTGACCAGAGGGTTTTCACACAAGAAGAAAAAAAAGAATACTAGTGATTGTTCTTTCTCCTATATTCCACAACCCAGCTCTTAAGAACTGTTCCCCTACAGGTAGTAGTTTCACCCAATGACTTCTTGTAATAACTCTGGTAAAGGCATAGTCTTCAATTGAAGTGATCCTGGCCTTAATATAATATGTTAATTTCTCGGGTCATTTTGGAGGAACTAGAAAGATTTGTAATTTCCTGCCTACACGCTTCTCCCAAATTATCAACTTTCCCAAACTGTCCTTAGTATCAGTTTTAGGTGCCACCAACTACTACTAAAACCCTCTGGTGTCCATTAAACACACCCTGTAACAAGTCACTATGCCAGCCAGAAGGGGGCTGAAGATAAGGAGCTAGGGGAAATTTGAAAAAGTTTTTTAAGCTAAGGCTTTTTAATCTTACCTTAGTCCCAACATATCCTAATACTTCTTCTAAGAAGAAGGTTATTTTCTAAAACCTAATTAAATATAGAGAAACTCATGGAGTATCAAAGCCCAGAAGGCTGCACATTAGATGCATCTCACATTAAATACAACCACTACAAAAATAAAGAAATTAAAACATTACACTAGAAAATATTCACCTAATACAAAACAAAGCAGTAAAGAAGGACTAGAGAAACAAAAAAGAGATGAAACATAGAGAAAACAAAAACTAAAATGGCAGATATAATTCAACTATATCAATAATATTCTTAAATCTGAATGGATTAAAAGACCACGAAAACATGAATTTATAAAGATACTTGCACCCCTATGTTCATTGCGGCATCATACACAATAGCCAAGACTTGGAAGCAACCTAGGCGCCCATCAAGGGACGAATGGATAAAGAAGATGTGGTATTTATACACGATGGACTACTACTCAGCCATAAGAAATGACAAAATCCAGCCATTTGTGACAACATGGATGGACCTTGAGGGTATTATGCTAAGCAAAATGAGTCAGAGGGAGAAAATCAAATGCCATATGTTCTCACTCATAAGTAGAAGATAAAAACAACAATAGACAATCACACAGAGACAGAAATTGGATTGGTAGTTACCAGAGGGGAAGGGGGGAGGGAGGAGGGCAAAAGGGGTGATTAGGCACATGTGTATGGTGATGGATTGTAATTAGTCTTTGGGTGGTAAATGTAATCTACACAGGAATCAAAGTAAAATGATGTACAACTGAAATTTATATAATGTTATAAACCAATGTTACTTCAATTTTTAAAAAAAGCAAACGTATTAAACAATTTGATCAAAATGCAGTTATTATCAGATGGATTAAAAAAAAAACAAGATCCAGCTATATACTATCTATAGGAGAAACACTTTAGATCAAGGATACAAATAGGTTGAAAGTAAAAGGATGGAAAACACATACCATTGCAAACAGCAGCCATAAGAAAGCTGGAATGGCAAGACTACTATCAGACAAAATAGACTTTAAGAATAAAATGTTACTAGAGATAAAGAGGGACATTTTAGAATGATAAAATCATCAGGAATATATAAGAATTATACTGTATGTGCACCTAACAACAGAACCTCAAAATGTATGAAGCAAAAATTGACAGAATTGAAGGGAGAAATAGACAATTCAACAATAATAGTTGGAGACTTCAATATCCCACTTTCAATAATAGAACAGGACAGAAGATCAACAGGGAAACTGAAGACTTAAACAACACTATACACAAACTAGACCCAACAGACATCTACAGAACACCACATCCAACAACAGAAGAATATACATTCCTCTAAAGTACACATGGAACATTCTCCAGGATAGATTATATGCTAGGCCTCAGTAAATTTAAAATGACTGAAATTATACAAGCGTGTTCTCCCATCACAATGGAGTGAGATTAGAAACTAATAATACAGAAACTAATAATAACTGGCGCAGCAGTTAAGTTGGCACATTCCGCTTCAGCGGCCCGGGGTTCACCAGTTCGGATCCCGGGTGCGGACATGGCACTGCTTGGCAAGCCATGCTGTGGTAGGCATCCTACATATAAAGTAGAGGAAGATAGGCATGGATGTTAGCTCAGGGCCAGTCTTCCTCAGCGAAAAAAGGAGGAGGATTGGCAGCAGATGTTAACTCAGGGCTAATCTTCCTCAAGAAAAAAAAAGAAAAAAGAAATTAATAATAAAGAAATTAAGAAATTTGGGAACTGACAAATATGTGGAAATTAAACAATGCACTCCTGGAAAAGCAAGGGCTCAAAGAAAAAAAATCACAAGGGAAATTAGAAAATACTACGAGGTGAATAAAAATGAAAACACAACATACCAAAACTTATAGGATGCCACTAAAGCAGTGCATGCAAAGAAGTGTATAGATATAAATGCCTATGTTAAGAAAGAAAGATCTCAAATCAGCAACCTAAACCTCTCTTTGAAAACACTGGAAAAAGAGCAAACTAAACCCAAGGCAAACAGTAGGAAGTAAGTAACAAGGATTAGAATGTAAACTAATAAAATAGAGACTAGAAAAAACAATAGACAAATCAATGAAATCAAAAGTTGATTCTTTGAAAAGATCAACAAAACTGCCAAACCTTTAGCTAGACTGATAAGCAAAAAAGGAAAAAAGATTCAAATTACTAAAATTAGGAAAAAAATGGGGACATCACTACCCACCTTAGAAATATAAAAAAGATTATTAGGGAATACCATGAACAACTGTATGTCAACAAATTAGGTAACCTAGATGAAATGGACAAATTCCTAGAAAGACACAAAATAAATAAAATTACCCAAGAAGAAATAGAAAATCTGAATAGATCTAAATAAGTAAAAAGATCAAAATGGTAATCAAGGGGTTGGCCCAGTGGCACAGCGGTTAAGTGCACACGTTCTGCTTCAGTGGCCTGGGGTTCACTGGTTCAGATCCTGGGTGTGGACATGGCACTGCTCGGCAAGCCACGCTGTGGCAGGTGTCCCACATATAAAGTAGAGGAAGATGGGCACGGATGTGAGCTCAGGGTCAGTCTTCCTCAGCAAAAAGAGGAGGATTGGCAGCAGATGTTAGCTCAGGGCTAATCTTCCTCAAAAGAAAAGAAAGAAATGGTAATCAAAACACTTCCCACAAAGAAAAACCCAGACATGGATGGCTTCACTAGTGAATTCTACCAAACATTTAAGGAAGAGTTAATACCAATTCTTCACAAACTCTTCCAAAAAAGAAAATAAGAGGGAGAACACTTCCCAACTCATTCTGTGAGGTCAGTATTATCCTGACACCAAAACCAAAATATCACTAAAAGTACACACCAGAATCTCTTATGACTATAGACACACACACACACACACAAGCAACATGAATCCAGCTATATAAAAAAAGGAATATAAACTATGAACAAGTAGGATTTATCCCATGATTGGAAGGATGGTTTAACAACCAAAATCAATTAGTGTAAAACACCATAACAATAGAATAAAGGACAAAAACCACACGATCATCTCAACAGACACAGAAAACTGACAAACTTCAAAACCTCTTCATGACAAAAACATTTAACACAGTAGAAACAATGAAGGCTTTTCCCTAAGTTCAGGAGCAAGACAAATATGTTTACTCTTGCCACTTGTATTCAACATTGTACTGAAGGACCTAGCCAGGGCAATTAGGCAAGAAAAAGAAATACAAGGCATACAGATTGTAAAAAAATGAAGTAAAACTATATCTGTAGATGACATAGTCTTGTATATAGAAAGGCCTAGGAAATTCACTAAAAAATGATTAGAACTAATATATGAATTCAGCAGGGTTGCAAGACGTGAGATAAATATACAAAGATTGATGGTATTTCTATACACTTGCAAAGAAAAATCCAAAAATGAAATTAGGGAAAGAATTCCATTTACGATAGCATTAAAAAGAATAAAAGAATTATGAATAAATTTATCAAAAGAAGTACAAGACTTATACTCTGAAAACTACAAAAGAACTTGAATAAGACCTAAATAAATGGAAAGACATCTCATTTCATGGATTATTAGACAAAATATCATTAAAATGTCCATATTCCTCAAATTGATCTACAGATTCAATGCAATCTCCATCAAAATTCCAGCTTGTATCTTTGCAGAAACTTATATTTTGAACCTAAAATTCATATGGACATTCAAGGGACCCAGAATAGCCAAAACAATCTTGAAAAAACAAGAACAAAGCTAGAGGAATCACATTTCCCAACTTCAAAACTTACTACACAGCTACAGTAATCAAGACAGTGTGTTTCTGGAATAAGACAGACATATAGATCAGTGGAATAGAACTGAGAGTTCAGAAATAATTTTTGAAAAGGGTACATTCAATAGGGAGAGAATTGTCTTTTCAATGAATGGTGCTGGGAACACCGGATAGATACACGCAAAACATGAAATTGGACCCCTATCTCACATCATACATAGAATTAACTTAAAATGGATCAAAGATCTAAATGTAACATAAGTGTAAATCTTCATTACCTTGGGTTGGGCAATGGATTCTTAGGCATGACACCAAAAACACTAGTAACCAAAGAAAAAAATAGACATATTGGACTTAACCAAAATTAAAAACTTTGGTGCTTCAAAGGACATATCAAGAAAGTAGAAAGACCCCCTCCATCAGTTAAAGGATCCATGGCAAGACAGTACATGTCAGATCCCAGGAGGATAAGAAATGAGACTATAAGCAGGAGCTGAAGAGCTTGGGACAAGGAGGATAAAGAGGTCATAGCTGTAAACTGCATCTAAATTAATTTTCTTATAGTTTTATAGTCCATGACATCCAGGATTATGAAGATCTCTCCAAATGCAATCAGCTTATCTAACTTTATTCTTGAAGGCAATCCCAAATACCCAAATTCTAGAAGGCTCAAAGAGAATATAAAACATATCTCAGACGCTACTTTACTTATGAGAATAACTGCGTAGGAAAGCAGAAGCACAGGTACCTGAGCCACACTTATAATAAAGAGATAATTCAGTTGGGAAACTATGTTTAAAGTACAAAAGTTTACTTGGCGATGAGAATTCAGAGGATGATTTATTTAGACAACAATTTGTGCTTTATTCTCCCTGCTGTAAAGGATCAAAAACCAAGAGGTATTAGACCCTCCCCAATCTAAATCAGTGGCCATATCATGTGTCCAGAATCTAGGCTCCCTAATCCAAGGATCTTAATGACTGTTATGTGATAGAACCTAAAATAAGAAGTTACCGAACACATAGAAGACAAGGATCCCACAGCTCCTGCCATCAGATCTTGTTGGAGAGATGGCAGTTCATCAAAAAGTATTGGTACAGGGCCCGGCCCTGTGGCCAAGAGGTTAAAGTTCTGCATGCTACACTTTGGCAGCCCAGGTTTGCAGGTTCGGATCCCAGGCGTGGACCTACTCCACTCACCAGCCACGCTGGTATAGAGGAGGATTGGCACGGATGTAAGCTCAGGGCTAATCTTCCTCAAGTGAAAAAAGAGGAAGATTGGCAATGGGTGTTAGCTCAGGGTGACTCTTTCTCAGAAAAAAAAATAATAAAAACTGTTGGTATAAAAAGTGGTTCAAAGATATGGGGAGAAAAATGACTCAAATTTGGAGGAAAAGGTTGAAGCTTCTCCAGGACAATGAGAAAAGAAGGTGCTAGATTTCTAGGGAGTAATGAAAAAAAAAAAGAAAGTGAAAAGACAACTCACAGAATGTGAGAAAATATTTGCAATTCATATATATATATGTTAAGGCACTTATATCTAAAATACATAAGACATAATACAACTTAATAATAAGACAAATAATCCAATTAAAAATTGACAAAGACTTTCAGTTTCCAGTCTTCATTGAAGGAGCTTAGAAGTTGCCAATCCATCCTAACAAGTAAAAAGCTGAACAAACTGAAAAATCAGCAACTCTTCCTAGATGTGTCAGAGAAGTGAGGTCACAAGGCAAACCACAGCCCCCCAAATTGGTGAGACAGACAGGCAGATACAGAGAATCACAATTTCCTGGAGCAGAAACCCACGGGCAGAAACCTCCACGGGAACCTGTGCCGTGGCAGAAAAATCGGAACTGTAAGTGACGAAATGCTGTAGGCTCAGAGTGGACAAGCCTGAGAGATTAAAAATCCAGGGAGACCCAGTCATGGGGGACCCATTACTTTTATGAGGTTTACCTCCAGGTTCTCAAAGGGAAGACTGATGAAAAATCTCCTCAGGATTCCAGCAGGAGGAGGGGAAAGTAATCATTTTGAAATATGTCAGATCATTCTGTTCTACCTAACAAGGCCTGCCCTCAAGAGAAACTACCAGAGCCTGACCTATTGGGGTTTTATCAGAGCCTAACCAACCTGGAGAAAGGGAAATACCCAACTCCTGTCCCCTCTAGCCACCCTGTACCACCTAAGCGGAGAGGAAAAACCAGAAAGACACTTATGAAGTTCACAGTCCAGGGGCGCAGGCTCACTAAAAGACAGAGACCTAATCATAGGACTATAAAGCGCTTCCCCTCCGCCACACCTTACCAGTACATTACTACAGGCCTATTTACTGAAGTTCCTTTTACCTAGTACATCATGTCTGGCTTCCAACAAAAAATTACAAGGCATATCAAAAGGCAAAAAAATACAGTTTGAAGAGACAGAGCAAACATCAGAACCAGACCCAGATTTGCCAGATGTTGGAATTATCAGACCGTGAATTTAAAACAACTATAATTAATATGCTAGGGCCTCTAATGGAAAAAGTATATAACATGCAAGAACATATGAGTAATTTAAGCAGAGAGAGAGGAATATAAAGAATCAAAAAGAATTGCCAGAGATCGAAAACCCTAACAGAAATTAAGAATGCCTTTGACAGGCTCATTAGTAGACTGGACACGGCTGAGGAAAGAATCTCTGATCTTGAAGATACATCAACAGAAATGTCCAGAAATGAAAAGCAAAGTGAAAAAGACTTTTAAAAAGGGAACAAAATATCTAAGAACTGTGGGTCAACAAAAAAGTTTAATATATGCATAATGGGAATACCAGAAGGAGAAGAAAGAGAAAAAGGAACAGAAGAAATTTTTCTTATTCTTAATTGATTTAACAGAAAACAGTTTGCTCAAAATAATAATAGCAACAATGTAGGGGCCGGCCCTGTGGCTGAGTGGTTAAGTTCATGCGCTCTGCTGCAGGCAGCCCAGTGTTTCGTCGGTTCGAATCCTGGGCGCGGACATGACACCGTTCATCGAGTCACGCTGAGGTGGCATCCCATATGCCACAACTAGAAGGACCCACAACTAAGAATATACAACCATGTACCGGGGGGCTTTGGAGAGAAAAAGGAAAAAAATTAAATCTTTAAAAAAAATAGCAGCAATGTATTCAATTATGCATGTTTATATGTGTGTATATTTATATATGCATATAATAAGAGAAATGAATGACAGCAATGATACAAAGGATGGGAGGGAGGAATTAGGATTATTTTGCTACTATAAGGCACTCACTCTACCTGTGAAATGGTATAGTGTTATTTGAAGAGTGGATTTGGATTACCTGTAAATGTATATTGAAAACTCTAGGGCAACCACTAAAAAATAAATTACAAAAAAGAAGTATAGTCAATATGCTAAGAAAGGAGACAAAATGGAATCATATAAAATGTTCAATTAAAACCACAAAAGGCAGAAAAATAGCGGAAGACAAAAATAGGAACAAAGAACAAGGGCAACAAATAGAAAACACTAATGAATATGGTAAAAACTATCACTTTGAATGTTAATAGTCTAACTGTACCAATTAAAAGATAGAGATGTCAAAGTGGATCAAAAAACAAGACCCAGCTATATGTTGTCTACACGAAACCCACTTTAAGTATAAAGACATATATAGATTAAAAGTAAATGGGTGGACAAAAATATGCCATGATAACACTAATCAAAAGGAAACAGGGCTAGCTATATTAATTTCATACAGAGCAGACTTCAAAGCAACGAAAGTTATCAGGGATAAATAAGAGCACTACATAATGATCAAAGGACCACTTCTCCAAGAAAACATAACAATCCTTAACGTGTACGTGCCTAACAGCAGAGACCCAAATTATGTGAGGCAAACACTAATAGCATTGCAAAGAGAAACAGATGAATCCAGTATCTTAGAGACTTCGACACCCTTCTATCAGAAATGGACAGATCCAGCAGTCAGTAAGGATACAGTTGAACTCAACAACACCATCAATCAACTGGATACAATTGACATCTATGTACTACTTCATCCAACAATAGCAGAACACACATTCTTTTCAAGCTAATATGGGACACTCACCAGGATAGATCACATTCTGGGCCATAAAACACACCTTAACAATTTAAAGAACAGAATTTAAAAGAATAGAAATTACGCAATTCCTGTGGTCAGACCACAGTGGAATTAAACCAGAAATCAATAACAGAAAGATAACTAGAAAATCCAAAAATATATGGAGATTAAAAAACACACTTATAAATAACAGATGGGTCAAAGAAGAAATATCAAGAGAGATTTTTAAATATTTTGACTAAATGAAAATGAAAACACAACTTATCAAAATTGTGTGGGATACCACAAAAGCAGTGCTTGGAGGGAAATTTATAGCATTGAATGCATGTATCAGCAAAGAAGAATGATCTAAAATCAATTATCTAAGTTTTCACCTTAGGAAATTAGAAAAAGAAGAGCAAATTAAATCCAAACTAAGCAGAAGAAAAGAAGTAATAAGAATTAGAGTAGAAATCAATGAAATTGAAAACAGGAAATGAATAAAGTCAATGAAACCAAACCAAAAGCTGGTTCTTTGAAAAGATTAATATATTGAATCATACAATTGAATTGTACATTTTAAATGAGTGAATTGTGTGGTATGTGAATTATACTTCAAGAAAGCTGTTTTTAAAAGTAAGATCAAAACTATGGAAACAGTAAAAAGATCAGTGGTTACCAGGGGGTAGGGAGGAGAGAGATGAATAGGTGGAGCACAGAGATTTTTAGGATGGCAAAACTATTCTGTATGATACTCTGATAACAGATACATGTCATTATACATTTGTCAAAACCCATAGAATGTACAACACCAAGAGTGAACCCTAACGTAAACTATGGACTTTGGGCGATAATGCTATGTCAATGTAGGTTCATTGATTATAACACATGTACCACTCTGGTGCAGGATGTTAATTGTAGGAGAGGCTGGGCATGTGTGGGGGCAGGAGGTATATATAGGAACTCTCTGTACTTTCAGTTCAGTTGTGCTGTGAATCTAAAACTGCTCTAAAAACTAAAGTCTATTTAGGGGCTGGCCCTGTGGCCGAATGGTTGAGTTCGTGCACTCTGCTTCGGCGGCCCAGGATTTCGGCGGTTCGAATCCTGGGTGTGGACGTCACACCACTCATCAAGCCATGCTGAGGCAGCATCCCACATGCCACAACTAGAAGGATCCACAACTAAGAATATACAACTAAGTACCTGGGGGCTTTGGGGAGAAAAAAGAAAAAATAAAATCTTTAAGAAAAAAAAAACTAAAGTCTATTTAAAAGGAAATTTTTTTTTAAATCAGAGACTCTTCAAACAGAATGTGAAACAACAACAAAAAAAATCCTGTACCTTTAAACTTCCTCTTCCACGGCTCCTTTATAGGCCTAACAAAACTAGACCCATGGGGCCAGCCCCATGGCCGAGTGGTTAAGTTCGCACACTCTGCTTCAGCAGCCCAGGGTTTCGCTGGTTCGGATCCTGGGCACGGACATGGCACCGCTCATCAGGCCATGCTGAGGCAGCGTCCCACATGCCACAACCAGAGGCACTCACATCTAGAATATATGACTATGTACTGGGGGAGCTTTGGAGAGAAGAAGAAAAAAAAAAAGAAGATTGGCAACAGTTGTTAGCTCAGGTGCCAATCTTTAAAAAAAAAAAAAACTAGGTCCATAAAAAGTACAGTCTGTGTCCTCCTTTGCTATTTAGACTGAGAAGCCTACCTCCTCCTTAACTTGAATAGGCTGGCCAGAGGGCCTCATTAGGACCTCTGTTTAGGCTCCCTGTGACACTTCAGCTCCAGGCATTCTGCTTCACTCTACCCAGACAAGTGACCTAATGAATTAGATCCAAAAGCTGATCGGCACTGACTATGGAGAAATCTTTACCTTTTATACTCTTACCATCTTCTGTTTTCAACTAGCATGGTCTGTCTACCTGACCTGTCCATCATTTTGCTATCTTCCCCAAAACTCAAGATCCAAGTCAAACAAACAAAAATATTAAAAACACTAATGGTTAATCTAACTAAAAATGCTAATGTTAAAAGCACTATTTTAGAAGGAAAATGTATATAAGACCTAATTTGTTACAAACCAGGAAA
The DNA here is from genome assembly GCF_021613505.1 of Equus quagga. Taxonomy (NCBI): domain Eukaryota; kingdom Metazoa; phylum Chordata; class Mammalia; order Perissodactyla; family Equidae; genus Equus; species Equus quagga. The sequence goes on along the minus strand of NC_060276.1, from coordinate 68,955,331 downwards.
TAAAGGAAGTTACCCTCCTTCAAACTGACCTAATTAGCACTCATTGTAGCCTGATCTCCAAGAGGTTCTGACCCTGAAACTTCTTGCTGCAGGCTGCTCGGACAAGAAATAACTGCATACCTACCTGTGAAGAATAATTCATCACATTATTGAACATCCATCTCGGTAACTCGCCCTCCCACTGCCTGATAATAGTGACCATATATTGAACTCTAAGTATGTGCCAGGGTTCATGCTATACACTTTATATATTTTTTCACTTAATTCTTACAATAACCATGTAAGTATCATTAATCTATTTGAAAGGTAAAGAAACAGGTTTGGAGAAGGTAAGCAATTTTCCTATGATCACACAGCTAGTAAGTGAAAGAGCCAGATTCATTCTCTCTTAACTATTAAATATTAATCTTTAAAATATGATTATCATCTCTATATAGCTAATATTTCATCAATGACACTGCATTACAATTAAACTTCTATCCATTTTAACTTCAAAGCATACTTGCTTCCTATTTAACCTTGCCTTTATAGATATTTTTATTGCAGTTCAATCTAAGTTTCTTCATTCTTGAAGTCACGTCAGGTCCCAAAAAAGACTTAGTTCTCCCAGTGTTTATATTTCATGAATATCACTCTACTGGACTTATACATAACCCCCAGGGTCCTCTCCCCATGATTTGCTGCTTATGGCCCAGGCCTTAACTTCTCTAGGGTCTAAGATTCATATCTATATTTTTCCCCTTCTTTGCTTTTTTTTTTTCTTGTTCTTTTCTGGAGAACAAGATACTTGTCCATAGGGACTACTCACCTGGCTAGACCAGAATGACACAGACTGCCTCATGAACTGGAATTCTGACAACCCAAGAGCTCAATATCTCAGGTCACAAATGATGAACAGGACTGTACAGGCAATAGCTTTTTTGTGGTCTCTTTTCTGATGGCTGCTAGAATGACAAAAAAAAGAAATATTACATCTATAAGAGTAACCATTAAACTCTTTCATGTTATTAGAGTAGAAATCAATGTAGTAAGTCCCCAGCATGACCATAAATAATTTTTCTGCTGTTATCCACCAATACCAAATAGACAGCATTAATATAAAAACAGCTATAAGGCTCATTGCCAATTAACCAACTCTCCTCCTCCACCCTATTGCCAGCAATTACGCACCTCAGTATCTAATTATTTCACTGTTCTTTCAGTTCATAATAAATGATAGCCAGAACTGAAAATCTACCAGATTACTATCACAGCAGTTAATCTTCTTAAGGTTTTCATAACTGGAGCTCTACGTCTCCAATTCAGTCTCATTTTTGTTTCACATTTTCTCTTCTCCTATGCTTCTAGCTACATATCCTACTTATACAGAGGTACAATCATATCAAACAGAGTCAGGGCATTTGAGATCAAAACCCTCACACTAAAGTAGATCTTACACAGTCTTTTATATATTGTGGGTTGCAGATGGTTCTGGAAAAGAATAGAAAAAGATTATTCCAAAAAGTCAACACATTTTTAAAGCTCCAATTTTCTAATTACAAAAAGACCAAAATTTATCACAGTCTACTGGCCACATTCCTACCAAAATTATGATCTATTGTCAACTTCAGTTCCAATGATGGCATTAATAACATCAAATATACACCAATTTTACATTTGTCATAGTCCAAGTATTCCAAAGCTGTCAAACTGCTTCCCAGTTACCAATACCAGTTCCAAAATTTCCCTAAGATCTAAACAAAATAACTTCAAAAGGTTTCCTTAGTACACCACCTAATTAATATTTTAACTATAATGATTCTGTTATATTCTAGATTCAAACTAATCACATAGATTCCAATATTATCTTCTATTACACCCCTAATTGCACCCTTTGCTTACAAAAAAAAAAGAAAGGACTATCCACCATTTCCTAAAACTTTCTTGCCTTTGGCCTTGCTCATCCATTCAGCCTCTATCTCCTCTCTTTAACTCTGGGTGTCCCAAATTCTGTTTCCCTTGCAAAACTCTTAGTTGGAGGCTGCTCACTTTCTTTTACTCACCCTTTTCCATAAGTCAAGATCAGGTCACCATCTTCTCATATCTTCTTCATTGGATCCTTAAAGTATTATTTTACCATCTTCCCTCAACGGCCCTTCTTTCTTCAAAGTTCACACTACTCACTTTTATCACCCTCTCAAATGTTGAATGTCGACTTCCAGGTCTCTCTCCTACATTCACTGAAGACTTTGGTACCAACTGTTTTCCTTTCCCCTTTTCATCTTGAAAGCCTTCATTATCCCCCCTGATGACCTAATGCATCCAAACTTCACAGCTCCTTGACATATCCTATTCTAATTTCTCCATCTCAACTCCAGTTTAATCGTCCATTTCTGTAGTGACACCTGGATAGCTCTACCTCCAAAACCAAACACAGAGTTGTCAACTTAAAAAGCAAACTCACCTGTTATTTTACTCTCCAACGAGCTTATTCAGGAATAACCAAAAGAATTGCAATTTGGGATGTGCATACTATGGTGAACCATAGGCAAATCTGGAGAACAAAAGAGGGGAGCTTGGTTTTATAGAGCAAAAGGGGGAGAAGGGGGGCCGGCCTGGTGGTGTAGCAGTTAAGTGCGCATGTTCGCTTTGGTGGCCCGGGGTTCGCTGGTTTGGATCCTGGGTGCAGACATGGCACTGCTTGGCAAGCCATGCTGTGGCATGCGTCCCACATATAAAGTAGAGGAAGATGGGCATGGATGTTAGCTCAGGGCCAGTCTTCCTCAGCAAAAAGAGGAGGATTGGCAGCAGATGTTAGCTCAGGGCTAATCTTCCTAAAAAAAATTAAAAAAATAAAAATTAAAAAAAAGGCGGGGGGGGGGGGGAAGTAGGGAGCGGCTGTTTAAAACGAAAGTCCATTGGGGGAAAGTCACAGTTCAGGGCAGCAATGGCTTCTTAACAACTGAGCTGCTGTGTCTCATTGGCTGGGCTGTTGCCAGGTGGGGAGAGAAATCTTCCTTCAGTATTAAAGTAGTTGTACTTCCTGTCAGAGATGCAAGCCCACATCTCGTCTAGTTTGAAGTAATTGAGGATGTATGATACGGTGTGAGAGCTCCCCCTACAGGCCTTCCCAACTCCAACTTAGTTGAGTTATCTTTTGATAACTCAAAACTCATTTTGATAACTCATTTGAGTCCACCGTCAGAACTACTTGTTTTTCTACTTCTCTTACGCCTTACGCTCCTTGAATTTACCCTTCAACTTCCTCAAGGCCTTTAGTTCATCAACCCACTTACCTATTCTCCAAGGCCACCATGTCCCTTTGGGCTTCACTTCCTTCTCCACCTAGGAAAGATTCCATGGACAGTGGGTCTTCAATGACAGTAACCAGCACTCTCAATTCTCCTATCCCCTTGATTTACCACCATACATATTCTGCCAATCTCCACCCACAAATCAACTCCACTATTTATATTTTCCATTCCTGTTTATAGATTACAAAGTACTACAGTCATGTATTGCTTAGTGACAGACATACGTTCTGAGAAATACGTCATTAGGTAATTTCGTTGTTGTGCGAACATCATAGAGTATACTGAAGGGGACCAAAATTTGCCATCCCAAAATATGTCTCTTTAACATGAAGATTATTTTAGGTGGATTATTTTTAAGAAACAAAAGACTCAGAAACTTTTTCTTGCTGCCTCCCCCTTGATTGCCAAACAGAATTCAGATAAAAAATTTGTCTCAGGAAGCAAGCTATCACCTTAGCATAATGTGAACTAGGTGGTAGACAGGGAGGAACCTAGAAAAGCCTGTTTGTTGGGCTCCCCTCTGTGTTCTTCTCTTTCCGTGTAGACAAACAAACACTTGCTTTCTAAACATTTGCTCCTTTTCACCTTCCTGTGAATTGTATTCCTTCCCTTTGAAGTCCCTGACTCTCCCCACCCCCAACATCTTCTTTTCTCTTTAGCTAAGGATGGTATTTAAGCTGAGGGCTTCAGCCATTTTGATGAGTTACTTGGTTTTCCTGGCTTTCTCCCATGTATATATGTTATATTAAACTTGTTTGTTTTTCTCCTGTTAATCTGTCTCATGCCAATTTGGTTCTTACACCAGCCAGAAGAACCTAGAAGGATAGAGGAAAATTTCTTTCTCCCCTACAGTACTTACACAAACCAAGATGGTATAACCTACTACATCCTAGGCTATATGGTACTAATTTTATGGGACCACCATCATATACGCGGTCCATCGTTGACCAAAATGTTGTTAGGTAGTGCATGACTATAATGTGTAAAATTTTGTACTCCTGACCACCAGTTTTCCCTGCACCCAACTGATCTTCCACTGCTATCAGAATGATCTTTTAAAACATAAATTAGGCAGGACTTCAGGAATGGCAGAGTGAGGGGCTCAGCAAATGCTTTCCCTGAAAAAACAATGGTATAGGCTGGGAAGACGGTGACATAGGAGAACTCTGAACTCACCTCTTCCCACAGACACAACAAATTTACAACTATCCTTGGAACAATTACCCCTAAGAGAGAACCAGAAACTGGATAAAAGGAACCCCACAACAAGGAACAGTGCTGACTAAGGTGGAAGAGGCAGAAATACCTTTCTGGAGAGGGAAAAAGCCACATTATAGCCATGGCACTTTACGGCTGAGAGAAATCTTAAACCACATACAGGGGATCTGCCCCACCTTCCAGTGCCTGAAACAATTGTGTGCTGCCACGCCCAGGGCTGGCCCCACCCAGCTGCACTCCTGAGACAGCTGACAACAGCCTTGCAGGCTAGAGGCCTACAGCAATTGTGAGCCCCTGAGCCTACCAACCAGCCACACTGTGGGCCTACTTACTTAACAGAAAAACTGCAGCAGGAATGTGCTATTAGACCTTGCAACCAACTGTGCTGGGGCTCCCCCTGCCCAATAAAGTGACTGAAGGGACTGCAGCAGCCACACATAGCTGAGCATTACAACCAGCTAGCCAGGGGTACAGCCTAGCCTTCCCACGCACGTGCAGTCAGAGCAACCCCACCACGACAGAAGGACCCATGTAGCCCACACAGGGGACACTCCTGGAACATTTGGAACTGGCGACAAGAGAGAAGCACACTGCTGGACCTCATAAGGCATCTCTTACATAAGGCCACTCCTCCAAGATTGGGAGACATAGCTGATCTACCTAAAACACAGATATAAGCACAGAGAAAGGCAAAATGGGGAGACAAAGGAATATGTTCCAAATAAGGGAACAGGAAAAATCCTCAGAAAAAGAACTAAATGAAACAGAGATAAACAATCTACTTGATAAAGAGTACAAACTAATAGTCATAAGGATGCTCACTGATCTTGGGAGAAGAATGGATGAACTCAGTGAGAATTTCAAAAAAGAATTGGGAAATATATAAAAGAATCAATCAGAAATAAAGAATACAATAATGGAAATGTAAAATTCACTAGAGGGAACAAATAGAAGAGTGGATGATACCAGAGAACAGATCAGCGAGCTGGACTAAAGACAAGAGGAAATCAACCAAGCTGAACAGAAAAAAGAAAATTAAAAAGAATGAGGACAGTCTAAGGGACCTCTGAGACAATATCAAGCACATTAACATACATATTATAGGTGTCTCAGAAGAAGAAGAGGGAGACAAAGGGGCAGAGAATCTATTCAAAGATATAATAGCTAAAAACTTTCCTAACCTAAGGAAGGAAACAGACATCCAGGTAATGGAAGCACAGAGAGCACAAAACAAGATGAACCCAAAGAGACCCACAACAAGACACAATATAATTAAAATGTCAAGAACTAAAGATAAAGAGAGAATCCTAAAAACTGCAAAAGAAAGACAATAAGTTACATACAAAGGAAATGCCATAAGGCTATCAGCTGACTTCTCAGCAGAAACCTTACAGACTAGAAGGGAGTGGCATGATTTATTTAAAGTGCTGAAAGGAAAAAACCTACAGCCAAGAATACTCTACCAGCAAGGTTATTGTTAAACGGAAGGAGCAATAAAGAGTTTTCAAGGGAAGCAAAAACAAAGGAGTTTATCACCAAGAAACCAGCCTACAAGAAATGCTAAAGGGACTTATTTAAGTGGAAAAGAAAAGACTACAAATAGGAATAAGAAAATTATCCAAAAAAATAAAATAAAATTACTGGTTAAGGCAAATATACAGTAGAGGTAGCAGATCAACCACCTATGAAGTTAATATGAAGGTCAAAGGACAAAAGTACTAAAATATTCTATTTCCATGATAAGAGATTAACAGATACACACACAAAAAAAAAAGAGGTTAAATATGATACAAAAGACATCAAATGTGGGGGGGGGTGGTAAAGGAGTAGAGTTTTTAGCAAGAGGTCAAACTTAAGAGACCATCAACTTAATATAGGTTACTATATATGTAGGCTAATATTTATGAACCTCATGGTAATCACAAACCAGAAACTTATAATAAATACACAAAAAATTATGAGAAAGGAACCCAAACATAATACTAAAGAAAGCCATAAAACCATAAGGGAAGAGAGCAAGAGAAGAAGAAAGGAATGAGAAGAACTACTAAAACACCCAGGAAAAAAAAGTAACAAAATGGCAATAAGTACATACTTATCAATAGCTACTTTAAATGTCAATGGACTAAACACTCCAGTTAAAAGGCATAGGGTGGCTAATTGGATTGAAAAAACAAGACCCATATATATGCTGCATACAAGAGACACACTTCAGATCTAAAGACACTCACAAACTGAAAGTGAAGACATGGAAAAAGATACTCCATGCAAATGGCAATTAAAAGAAAGCTGGGGTAGCAATACTTATATCAGACAAAATAGACTTTAAAACAGAAACTGTAACAAGAGACAAAGAAAGGCTCTACATAATGATAAAGGGAACAATCCAGCGAGAGGATATGACACTTGTAAATATCTATGCACCCAACATAGGAGCACCTAAATATATAAAGCAATTATTAACAGACATAAAAGAAGAAATAGACAGTCACACAATAATAGTAGGGGACTTTAACACTCTGCTTACATCAATGGATAGATCATCCAAACAGAAGATCAACAAGGGAACACTGGCCTTAAACGACACATTAGACCAGATGGACTTAGTTGATATATACAGAACATGCCATCCAAAAACCATAGAATACACATTCTCTTCTAATGTACATGGAACATTCTCCAGGATTGGTCACATATTGGGCCACAAAACAAATCTCAATAAATTTAAGAAGATTGAAATATACTAAGTATCTTTTCTGACCACAATAGTATTAAACTAGATATCAACTACAGGAAAAAAAAGTGTAAAAGCCACAAATATGTGGAGATTAAACAAAATGCTACTGAACAACGATTGGGTCAATGAAGAAATCAAAGAAGAAATTAAAAAATCCCTGGAGACAAATGAACATGAAAATACAACATACCCAAATTTATGGGATACAGTAAAAGCAGTTCTAAGAGGGAAGTTTATAGCAATACAGGCCTACCACAACAACCAAGAAAAACCTCAAATAAACAATCTAACAGAGTAGCTAAAGGAACTAGAAAAGAATAACAGAGCCCAAAATCAGTAGAAGGAAGGAAATAATAAAAATCAGTGTAGAAATAAATGAAATAGAGACTAAAAAAACAATAGAGAAAGTCAATGAAACAAAGAGCTGGTTCTTCGAAAAAAACAAAATTAACAAACATCTAGCTACACTCACAAAGAAAAAAAGAGAGAAAGGTCAAATAAATAAAATCAGAAATGAAAGGGGAGAAATTACAATGGACACCTCAGAAATACAAAAGATTATAAGAGATTTCTATGAAAAGCTATACACCAACAAATAGGATAATCTAGAAGAAATGGATAAATTCTCAAAATCATACAACCTCCAAAACTAAGTCAAGAAAAAATAGAGCATCTTAATAGACCAATCACTAGTAAGGATATTGAAACAGTAATCAAAAAACAAAATTCCATCCCAATCAGAATCCCAACGACATTCTTTACAGAAATTGAACAAAGAATCCTAAAATTCATATGGGGCAACAAAAGACCCCAAACTGCTGAAGCAATCCTGAGAAAGAAGAACAAAGCTGGAGGCATCACAATCCCTGACTTCAAAGCATACTACAAAGCTACAGTAATCAAAACAGCATGGCACTGGTACAAAAACAGGTGCACAGATCAATGGAACAGAATTGAAAGCCCAGAAATAAAACCACACATCTATGGACAGCTAATCTTCGACAAAGGAGCTGAGGGCCTACAACGGAGAAAAGAAAGTCTCTTCAACAAATGGTGCTGGGAAAACTGGACAGCCACATGTAAAAGAATGAAAATCGACCATTCTTTTTCACCATTCACAAAAATAAACTCAAAATGGATCAAAGACCTAAAGATTAGGCCTGAAACAATAAGTCTTCTAGAAGAGAATATAGGCAGTACACTCTTTGACATCAGTTTCAAAACAATCTTTTCAGACACCATAACTCCTCAGACGAGGGAAACAATAGAAAGAATAAACAAATGGGACTTCATCAGACTAAAGAGCTTCTTCAAGGCAAGGGAAAACAGGATTGAAACAAAAAAACAGCCCACTAATTGGGAAAAAATATTTACAAGTTATTTATCCGACAAAGGGTTAATCTCCATAATATGTAAAGAACTCACACAGCTCAACAACGAAAAATCAAACAACCCGATCAAAAACTGGGCAGGGGACATGAACAGACATTTCTCTAAAGAAGATAGACGGATGGCCAATAGACACATGAAAAGATGCTCCTCATCACTAATCATCAGGGAAATGCAAATCAAAACTACACTAAGATATCATCTTACACCTGTTAGAATGGCAAAAATATCCAAAACCAAGAGTGACAAACGTTGGAGAGGTTGTGGAGAAAAAGGAACCCTCATACACTGCTGGTGGGAATGCAAACTGGTGCAGCCACTGTGGAAAACAGTATGGAGATTTCTCAAAAAGTTAAAAATAGAAATACCTTATGACCCAGCCATCCCACTACTGGGTATCTATCCTCAGAACCTGAAATCAACAATTCCCAAAGTCTCATGCACCCCTATGTTCATCGCAGCATTATTTACAATAGCCAAGATGTGGAAGCAACCTAAGTGCCCATCAACTGATGATTGGATAAAGAAGATATGGTATATGTATACAATGGAATACTACTCAGCCATAGAAAAGGATAAAATTGTCCCATTCACAACAACATGGATGGACCTTGAGGGTATTATGTTAAGTGAAATAAGCCAGACAGAGAAAGACGAACTCTGTATGACTCCACTTAAACATAGAGACAAAGAAAACTGATTGGTGGTTACCAGGGGAATGGGGGTGCGGGGGGAGGGCACAAAGGGTGAAGTGGTGTACCTACAACATGACTAACAATAATGTACAACTGAAATTTCACAAGGTTGTAAACTATCATAATCTTAAAAAAAAGAAAAAAAAAACTTGACATTTCAAAAGAAAAAAACTGGGGCTGGCCCGGTGGCACAGCAGTTAAGTTCGCACATTCCACTTCTCGGCGGCCCGGGGTTCACCAGTTCGAAACCCGGGTGCAGACATGGCACTGCTTGACAAAAGCCGTGCTGTGGTAGGCGTCCCACATATAAAGTAGAGGAAGATGGGCATGGATGTTAGCTCAGGGCCAGTCTTCCTCAGCAAAAAGAGGAGGATTGGCAGTAGTTAGCTCAGGGCTAATCTTCCTGAAAAAAAAGACAAAAAGAAAACAAAAAAAGTCCAGGGCCAGATGACTTCCTTGGTGAACTTTACCAAACATTCAAAGAAGACTAAATACCTATCCTTCTCAAACTCTTCCAAAAAATTGAAGAGAAGGAGATGCTTCCTAACTCATTCTATGAGGCCAACATTACCTTGATACCAAAACCAGACAAGGACAACACAAAAAAAGAAAACTACAGGTCAATATCACTGATGAACATCCATGCAAAAATCATCAACAAAATACTAGCAAATCAAATACAACAACACATTAAAAAGATCACACACCATGATCAAGTGGGGTTTATTCCAGGGATGGTTCAACATCCACAAATCAATCAACGTGTTATACTACATTAACAAAATGAAGAATAAAAATCACGTGATCATCTCAATAGATGCAGAGAAAGCATTTAACAAGATATAGCATCTAATTTTGATAAAAACTCTGAATAAAATGGGTACAGAAGGAAAGTACCTCAACATAATAAAGGCCATTTACAACAAACCCAAAGCTAACATCATACTCAACAGTGAAAAACTGAAAGCCATCCCTCTAAGAACAGGAACACGACAAGGATGCCCACTTTTGTCAATCTTATTTAACATAGTATTGGGAGTCCTAGCAAGAACAATCAGGCAAGAAAAAGAAATAAAAAGAATCCAAATTGGAAAGGAAGAAGCGAAACTGTCATTATAGGCAGATTACATGATTTTTATATATAGAGAGCCATAAAGCATCCACCAAAAAACTTTTAGAAATAATAAATGAATATAGTAAAGTTGCAAGGTACAAAATCAACATGCAAAAATCAGTTGCGTTTCTATACACTAACAATGAAGTATCAAGAGAAATTAAGAATACAATCCCATCTACAATTGCAACAAAATGAATAAAATACATAGGAATAAATATAACCAAAGAAGTGAAAGACCTGTACACTGAAAACTATAAAACATCGTGGAAGGAAATTGAAGAAGATACCAAGAAATGGAAAGATATTCTGCGCTCTTGGACTAGAAGAATTAACATAGCTAAAATGTCCATACTTCCTAAAGCAATCTACAGATTCAATGAAATCCCTATCAGGGTTCCAATGACATTTTTCACAGAAATAGAAGAATTCCAAAATTTATATGGAACAACAAAAGACCCCAAATAGCCAAAGCAATCTTGAGAAAAAAGAACAAAGCTGGAGGTATCACACTCCCTGATTTCAACATATACTAAAAAGCTATAGTAATCACAACAGCATGGTACTGGCACAAAAACAGACACACAGATCAATGGAACAGAATCAAGAGGCCAGAAATAAACCCACACATCTATGGACAGCTAATTTTCGACAAGGGAGCTAAGAACATACAATGGAGAAAGGAAAGTCTCTTCAACAAACGGTGTTGGGAAAACTGGACAGTCACATGCAAAAGAACAAAAGTAGACCAGTACCTTACACCATACACAAAAATTAACTGAAAATCGATTGAAGACTTGAATGTAAGACCTGAAACCATAAAACTTCTGGAAGAAAACAGAGGCAGTATGCTCTTTGACATCGGCCTTAGCAGCATATTTTCAAATAGTACGTCTGACCAGGCAAGGGGAACAATGGAAAAAATAAACAAATAGTATTATATCAAACTAAAAAGCTTCTACACAGCAAAGGCAACCATCAACAAAATGAAAAGACAACCTATCAATTGGGAGAAGACATTTGCAAACCATATATCTGATAGGGGTTAATATCCAAAGTATATAAAGAACTCATACATCTCAACAACAACAACAAAACCAAATCAAAAAATGGGCAAAAGATATGAACAGACATTTTTCCAAAGAATATATACAGATCACCAACAGGCACATGAAAAGATGTTCAACATCACTAATCATTTGGGAAATACAAATCAAAACTACAATGAGATATCACTTCACACCTGTCAGGATGGCTATAATTAACAAGACCAGAAACAAGTGTTGGAGAAGATGTGAAGAAAAGGGAACTCTCATACACTGCTGGTGGGAATGCAAAGTGGTGTAGCCACTATGGAAAACAGTATGCAGATTCCTCAAAAAATTAAGAAAAGAACTACCATATGATCCAGCCATTCTACTGCTGGGTATTTATCCCAAGAACATGAAAACATGAATGCATAAAGATTTATGCACCCTGTGTTTGTTGCAGCCTTATTCACAATAGCTAAGACATGGAAACAACCTATGTGCCCATCAAGGGATGAACAGATAAAGACATAGATACAGAGATTAGATTGGTGGTTACCAGAGGGGAAGGGAGGAGGGAGGAGGGCAAAAAAGGTGGTGACTGGGCACATGTGTATGATGATGGATGGTAATTAGTCTTTGGGTAGTGAACAGGATATAGTCTACACTAAAATCGAAATATAATGATGTACACCTGATATTTATATAATATTATAAACCAATGTTACCTCAATAAAAAAAATTGGTATAACTGTACAAAATTGTCAAACACCACCATTTCAGGACTCTGGATGTAGACCAAAATGAAACAAGAAATTAAGAAGTGTCCAAGAGGGGCCAGCTCTGTGGCCGAGTGGTTAAGTTCGCGCGCTCTGCTGCAGTGGCCCAGGGTTTGGATCCTGGGCGCGGACACGGCACCACTCATCAGGCTACGTTGAGGCAGCGTCCCACATCCCACAACTAGAAGGACCTGCAACTAAGATATGCAACTATGTACAGGGG